>NW_028242651.1:0-57237 GCF_964263255.1 Lissotriton vulgaris | reverse complement strand
CTCTTCCAACTACCAGCACTGTCAAGAACCCCGATAGGTTTACAACATCTGCTCAATTCCTTCGGGACCTTCATGCAAGATCTTGATCTAGTGATAAATATAGAGAAATCACATGTAATGTCTGTGGGGAAATGTAAGAATAGTATAAAAACCCTCTCCTGTAATGGCTCAGCTATCTCGAGAGTTAAAGTTTTTACCTACCTAGGAGTGGTATGCGATGATAAAGGTTCCTGGGTACCACAAATCACCAACAAGGTAACGGCCATGAGAAGATCCTCGGCTGCTATTTTGGGTTTTGCAAAGCGATTGGGTGGGAAACCAGTTGAGGCTATATTGACCATCTATAGAGCCAAAACCTTAGCCATTGCAAGGTATGGGGCCTCGATATGGGGCTATAAAGACTCTGCCCTGATACAGAGAGAGGAAAATAGATTCTTGCGATCCCTTATGGGTCTTCCCCATTCGACACCAGCGTTTGCAGTACACATGGAATTAGGGCTGGGGTACATTGGAGATGCCCTGTCTATGGCCCCCCTTTTGGCATGGATCAGAACCTGGCTAAATCCCAATATGTCCCTAAACCATGAAATCATTAGGGACTGTATGGGGAGGGACAAAGTGGCAGATATACTGTGGTTGGCTTTTATTAAATCTACAGCAGCTTATTTGGGTCGACCTGAATTGTACACTAATCCTGAAAGCCTGACAAGAGAAGACATTAAATGGGTTAAAACACACTATATAAAAAAGCGAGAAGCGGAAAGGGAAGCGTGTGAAATTATGAAGCCAACTGTAAGGTCACATTATATGTTGATCACGTCAATGTCTATTCAATCGTATTTGACGACTGTCACGAAACCATTCCATTGGTGGCTTCTTACAAAATTCCGATTTAATCAGGTGCATTTTCTGTTGGGAACTTATGATAAGTGGTGCAAACCTCATGAGAATGCACCATGCAAATGTGACGATTTCTCTGACCAGGATGTTCTGCATTTTGTGTTTTTTTGCCCTTTTTTTAAGACTGGCAGGGGGAAAAATTCATTAAACCAATACTAAAGAACAAAGGGTTTAAGCAGATTAAACCTGCCTTGCTGCATCTGCAACTCATGGAGTCTCCACTAGTCATTTTCGGAGTAGCCAACTTTTTGACTGCCTCTATTCGTTCTAGACAGAATAGACTTCGGACGATTTCAGCTTTACATTGTGTAGATGTTGAGCAGTGCTAGCTGTCTTAAATGATCAGTGTATTAAAAGAACTGGTGAGATCATCATTTTATGGGATTTTGTAAAGTTTGTAAAAATGTCCTCAAATTAGAAATTTGTCCCTACCGACCGCCACTGAATACTGTGTATATACTGAATTTTTATCTTTTTAACTTGTAAATTGTTTTTTAATTAATTACTGCTCTTGATATTCAAATGTATTTGTATAGCATACTTTTATGATTTCAAAATAATCGAATAAAGTGATTTTGACTCTCTGACTCTACCAGCACTGTAAGTTTTCCTTTACTGGCACAGTTTACAACGCTTACCAGGACAGGGTTCAATCCCTAGATAACGAACCTGAATTTTGTAACCACATTTCTTTGGCAGGGAAGACTACTCACATAGGCACACCTCCACTGCATCAAGATTTTACCTTCTACAGCATTAACTGTTGTTCGCTCCCAAGGCATAAAGCTGACATTTTTTATCTTTTATTTAATAACCAACCAGATGCCGTTTCCTAACGGAAATCCGGTTACATGACAGTTCAGTGCCTGATGTGGCAAATGCACTTCCTACAAACTACCCCATCTTTAGTAAGTACAGAAAATTAAGAATGGGGTGTGGCATTGCTATTATTCACAAAAGCTCTATTGAATGCACTTGCAAAGATGTATCTGCCAGTTACTGTGAAGCCTTATTCAAACTCACACTCACACCTGAGTGTACCTTGTCTGGTACACTAGTGTATCCCACTGCTGGCCCAGCTGGGCCTTGATCACTGTCCTTCCCTGACCGTATCACCTCCCAAGGTCTGAATGCCGCTAATTTCACCAGCTTGTGTGACCTGAATCTTCATTTAGATGATCCTGCGTACACTAAAAGCGCTTTTTTTTATTGCTGACCTTGAAGCAAAGAATATTCCTCTATGTAATTCAGGTACCACCCATTTAGCAGGCCACGTGCTTGACTCTATTTTTCTAATCTGTAGGATCTGATCTGCCTCCCCTGCTTTCCCCCTGTGCCGGTCTGATCATTTTGCTGTTACCCTTCTGTTGAAAGTCGAAGCCGGCCCTCCGATAGTCACTTCTGGACCATAACCCAAAGTCTGACATTGGGCAAAGCTGAATGTGGAAGCCCTAAACAATCTCTTAGATGTTTCCAGACCAGCTATACAAAAGATTGCTACCTCAGATCTGGGTTCTATCCAAAGCTGGATCTCTCAGACAATAGATACCTGCCTACCTCTCCCCAACAAACGTTTAGGTCACCATCGGCTGCCTGCCCCCTAGTTTACGGAGAAGCTCAAGATTGAAAAATCCAAATGTAAAACACTGGATAGGCAGTGGAGAAAACACTACATTGTAGTGTAGTTCCTATATTCCCAATAGGCTCTGCGCATTGGAATAACATAAACGACAGTGTAGACGTAGGACTGAGGTCGACTAGGTCGCTATTGAATATGTTAGACTTAATTATAGAATGCCAGCTAGCTCAGAGGTCACTAGAAACATTCTCGAGTAAACAAGGTGTTAACTTTCCTGAATAGACAAGAAGGGATTAGTTTCTGACAACCGCATAAACATGAAGACTTTGCTCCCCCAGAACAAGGAGTATATCTCCAGAGTCGCGGAAACAATAGATAGCTATTTCACTCAGTCAATCGTGCATGCTTAGTTTCACCAGGAGTGCAGAGAAATAGAGAGTTGGGCGTTTTCAATAAAAGGGTTATTTATTGAGCAGTCTACTTTCTCATGCAAGAGAAGTGAATTGCCACTATTGCAATACTTGTCATAAAGTAAGTGCGTACAGTAAAATGAGTATTATGAAATAATACTGTAAAAGCATGTATATGGTTTCTAAGCCATAAGATACTTAAAACTGATAAAATACATACAACGATAAAATAATGACTAAACGTACTCAACTGGTGTTTCTAAGATACGCCTACCCGAGTGTACCTAACCTAAGCCTAGTAAAGGGAAGGAGTAGATGAGTTACAGTTTTTGCCAAGAATCTGAATCAAGAATTCTCTGTGGGTCTAATTAGCTCCGTACCTTAGTTATAGAATGAAGGAGGTCTTGTATCTCTTTCTCAGGACTCGATCTCCCGGCAACCCGCAAGGGTGACAGGGAAACAATGGAGCTGGATTTCTCGGCAGGAGAAAAGACAGCGTCTCTCTCAGTGCGTCAGCAGGGAGGGTCGGCTTCCTTCGGCACTCCCATCAGCAGGGCGTCGGGCAAGTAGATACCCGATCTGCTCCAAACCACCGTGTGTTGCTTATGGCAGATGCTGGTATATTTATACCTGGAAGGTGCCGAGTTTGATGTAAGGTTGAACGTAAGACGTCACTAAGAACTCGCAGTTCTTTCAGGACTCCATGAGTTCTAGGACAAATCAATACAGAAGCAGGGGGAATTCCCGGGCTGCTGGAGGCTTGGTTTGTTTAAGAATGTGTTGTGCTTTCTAGGAGTCTATGGGAGTAGCCTTGCCATATTTGGACTGCATTGGCTATGTCTTAATATGGGTATGATTCTTATGCCTGTATAAGGGTATGATTTGATATAACCTCATAAGGGCATGAAATCGGGAATATTTACTAGAGTCCTAGAATCATCTACAACACCCACTCCACATATAATGTCCATCATAACTAAATACTAAGCAATGTTTAAGCATATCTAAGCATGTGTTTTCCATCCCACCCCAAAATACATAAGATGCCTTTGAAATGGTATATACACGAAAATGAGAATTATACTGTACGTTTTTTGTAAGCAGTGGTGTCATTCAGATAATGCATATATTGTACATTTAGAATGTTGACTCAATGAATCACGAAACGTACATTTTTGAAATGGCTCTTAATACAGAAGAGAAGGTTGGGACTATTTCATCACATATTTATACAAGACTGTACATGTGCTAGAGACCAAGAAAATGTTGTCTCTAGAGTTTCTAAAAATAGAAATCTTGTTCTCTAATAATAGTTCTACTCCAAGCAGAGTATCATGTGCACAAAGGTAAATATTTTGGGAACTGGAAAAAAATAAATTTCACTCTCTGGGGAAAAAAAATTATTCCAAAGTTTTTTAGGTTCTGTTTACCAAAACTGAAGGCCGAATTCAGATTTTAGGGAACGCCATGTGCTTGCTTTTTCAACATTTATTCTTGTTGTTAGAAGAGAACATTAACTCAGATAGACTGGCAAAAAATTCGTCTATAACAGTAGGTGAAAGTTGGGCCATTTCCGAAAAAGTGGAAATAGTGCATATGTGAGATGCATTACCGTCAGCGTTATCTGGATCAGCAATATTCACAGAAGGTTGCACCTGTGTGCCGCTTTCATCTCGTACCTCACCGCCACCTAATCGTAATGGTGAGGTCTCAATGAATGCCGTCATCAGAATGGGTAGCCGCTGGGGACAACACGTTGCATGAGCCGTTACCGACCCAAGCAAAGTATCGACATCCACAGGTACTGCTGATGGAAGTGTGAGAAAGACGTCTAACACGCATTCTTCTCCGTATAGCAGGCATCGTTGAACAGGTAAGATGCAATCTTGTCAGATTGGTCTGAATGAAAGAAACCAGGTAGTATTCAGATCTCTTAGCCGAGCCAAACCGAGGACTTTAGTAATCCGCTCTCGGTATTGCATTGCTAGGATCGTGTCTTCCATTGTAGCCTGAGTTTTGTCTGTGACTTGACTTATCGGAGCAGAAGTAACAAAAATAGGATTGCTGCTACGAGTCCCAAGCAGAGAGGCAGGCCGCCGAACACAGAGTGCACGAAATTCGGGAAGATGCTCAGGACTGCTTCAAAGGGTGCTAACAGTCTCGAAAAATTGTCTTAAATACATGTGCGTTGCCACTGGTATCAGACCTGTTTAGGATTTGGCTTAACATTTCTACGAAATGTACGGGGCAATTTGTCAATAATAATGTATGTATGTCTGCTGCTGTCCTTGCAACTTGCAGATCATACATTTCTCTAGACGAGGTTAAAGGCACAGTTGTTTGTAAAATAATAGAACTCATTCTGCTTAAAGTATCAATGCAAATAGAAGAGATATTCAAAGAAGGCCATATTGCCGCCTCCATGTCTAACTTGTTGTTTGGATACAATACTTGCATACAACAAGTGACCCTAGAAGTAACACTCACGAGATAGGCCGTTCCTGGCACCATGCCACAACAGCTGTGGTCACTTATTAGAACGTAGCTGCCGTTGGAAAGCTGTCTGAAAAAAGGCTCTATCTGTGTAGCAGGGGTGCCGTGCAAGTGGCATGAAAGGTTATTTGATGAACCTTCGCAGGCTCCATGTAAGTTAATTCCTTGGCACAGAAATGTACCGCTTAGTGAATTTTTACAGTTGTTACCACTAAGGAATACCTCTTTTTTGCCCCCAATCCAACATCAATGTGTGTAAGGTAAATTCCAGGTTGACTTGATGTACCCTTTACCCAACTTTTCATACGGGCCTGCTGGTATATACTTTTTGCCATATTGAAACTGAAAAGTTGTTATCGGAATTGAAATGGTGCCATGTATTATCCATTCAATGACAGGTCTTTCGGGGACTGTCAGTGGTAATCTTTCTAGTTTTTCAATGCTCAGCACCATATAGTCTGCCCCTCTTTGTGCCAAAGAGATTTGTTTATCAGTAAGCTTAAAGATAGAAAATAATGACGTTGTGTTTATCAGACGCCATGGCACGTAGCCTGAACACAGATTTTGTAACGTCCAGCCTAACTGTACAATAGAACGTAATTGGGACTGGCCATGTGTAACATTAGCATATCCTGTTCTATTATATCAATAGCAGATGATAAAATACTGTCCAGTGAATAAATTCTGGAGGACAGAGTCGTTAACCCATTGTCCACTACAGACAGTGATTTTTCCAAATTAATACGATCAATTTCTCGTATTTTTTCTGCAGTTTCAATTTGTGTTATTTTCCAAGCTTCATTGTAAGCTGCGTATATACCGGCATATATGAAGTTTAATAGATTCTATACAGAAGGTGATGGGCAGGTTGGTTTTAGAAAAGATTCAGACTTGGATAGAGTACCAAGACATTTTAAGCCCCGTACAAGCTGGGTTTAGGTCTAGAACCAGTACAATAGACCAAGTATTTTGGGGCAGATTTATGAAGGGCTTGCGCCACGTTTACGCCGCCGTTGCGTGACGCAACGGCACAGAAACGTGGCGCATCCCTGCGCCCTATTTACAACGTGACGCATCTAGGAGATTGAAAATAAGTCTCTACCCATGGTCCTTAGCTTACTGCGCCCTGGGTTCCCTTGTTCTATTTAAAAGAGCATCATAAATGCGGCGCACCATGGGTGGCGTAGCTGTGGCGCACTGTGGCGCATGTTAACTGGCGCATCCCTCGGGATGCGTCAGTTAACATAAATCTGCCCCTTTGTTTTATAAATCTGTATTGGAGGACGGTGATTATTGGTAGAGGTGCCCTTTACGCGGTATTTGTCGATTTAAGGGCAGCTTTTGATTTAGTTCCGCGAGGGAAACTATGGCAGGTCCTGAGGGAAATGGGGATGACTCCAGAGCTATTATCCCTAATCATTCGCTTACATGAGGGGAACTTTGCTCGGGTCTGGTGGGGGGCTTGGGCGAAGTGACAGAAGACTTCCCTGTTGGCAGGGGTGTGAGACAGGGGTGCGTTTTGGCACCCACCCTGTTCTCGCTCTTTGTCAACGGGTTGGCCGACTTCCTCGCTCTGTCTCCCACTGATGCTCCGAGGTTGGCAGGAACACTCATCCCAATCCTCATGTTTGCGGATGATACTCTAATAATCTCAAAGACCCCAAGTGGCTTGCAAAGAGCCCTTCGGCTCTTCGAAGAATTCTGTAAACTACGTGGTTTGGAGGTGAATACCGCAAAAACGAAGTTCATGTCCTTTAACGTGCATAAGTCGTTCAAGGGCAATGTACTTATGGATAATATGCCCCTGGAACAAGTCACTTCCTTTACATACCTGTGGGTCACGTTACAGAGCGATATGTGATGGAACTGCCAATTAGACCGGGCAGTTTTGTCACATAAACAGAAAGCTGGAATTCTTTTAAACAAGTTCAAAACCTCGCTCACCAAACCCATCAGTCCAGTTCTGGAAATCTATGGAATGAAAGTTTTAAGCTCTTGTCTCTACGGAGCAGAGTTGTGGGGGTTTGAGAATTTAAAGGGTCTGACCATACTAGAGAATGCGTTTTTACATAAAATAACAAGCCTCCCCCGAAGTACTCCCCTAAGAACGGTGCTACTTGATCTTGGTAAGAAGCCTGTGGAACACCTTGCAAAACTCCGCCCCCTTCTTTAGTGGCGGAGCCTTTGGTGTACAGAGGAACTTACTCACTACTCCAGTGGTCTCATGGATGTTATAAGAGCTGATTCGTTCCACAAAATAATATGGTTAAACGAAATAGGATCCCTTCTGAGGAATCTTTGTTTATTCGAACTTTGGACCAACCCATCTAATGCGACATTTCCCTCGAAGGGCAAATTGAAGGAACTCTATTGGGAAATGGTGTTCACAGCAGAATGCACTAGAGGCCTTTCAACCCATCTTACAGGTCGCTTTCTCGAGCTCAAGTCCTGCCGAATTTTCGAAGGATATTGGGATATGATCAAGAATGTAAGCGATCAGAAATAGTATTTTCAACTTAGAGTAGGGGCATTGCCAATCCGTGCATTCACTTGTAAATGGGGGGGGGGGGTGCAAGCATTGATAAATGCCACATGTGTACTGACCAACCGGAAACTGTGGGGCACATATTCTTCTTTTGCCCGCTGTACACTGTGCCACGTAAAATCTGGTTAAAGCCTATTTATAGAGTGATGGGAATCCGAAGGTACGCAATAGCTTTGAGAATATTGTGCTCTGACCCTGTACCCCCAATTTCCCTAGCTGTTGCAAAGTTTCTGGGGTGGGCTTGGCGAACCAGGTTGAGCACAATGTACCTAGGCTCTGATGAGTGAATACTATTCTTCCTTGTGTTTTCCTTCTTTTCTGTTATAACCGGGGTATAGGTTTGCACAAGGCTCTGATTATCAATCTACGCTATTTGCCACTTTAGGTCTATAAACTGTGCAATATCTTAGGGGATTGTATGGGATGATGAATGAATTTATTGGTCATATTTTACATTTTGAGTTTTTAAACATATGTGTGATTACTTATTCGATGGTTAAAGAGTGGTTTAATTGTATTTTAATATTTTTAGCTAATTTATAAATTGTATGATGTCATTGTAATATGTGCTTTTATGACAAAACCGTTGAATAAAGCTTTGTGAACGGTATCGATTATCATGCGTTTACCTTGTGCCAGGGCTCTTTCTTTTGCTACAGCAGTTTGTACCGCAGTTAGAATCTTTTCAGTGGAACTGAATTTGATTTCAGCTTGTGTGTACAAGTGTGATTTGTAAGCTATTGGTACTGTTTCTCCCTCATTAAAGGTTAGGTATGTAAATTCGCATCTTCCTGGGATGACTCTGATTACAAGGTTACTTTTGTTTGTGCGTGTTTGCAGTTTTATTTAGTTAACATGTCTGTTTGTAATGATCGTAAAATTTCTGTGTGTTTTTAAGTCCAATTAATTGCTTTGAAATCAGGTTTTATTAGTTCGTAGAGTGGTTTAACCCTCTCTGCATAATTTAGAATGTAAGTTCTTCCGAAATTCAGTAAACCTAGAATTGATTGTACGTTTTTCAGTGTTTTTGGAGCTTGTAGTACTGCACACTTCTCTAAGAAGTTGTCTGCTAGGCTTTTGCCTTCACTTGATAACTCATTTCCTAAAAATAGGACAGTGAGGTGGGCAATTTGTGACTTTTTGAAGTTAAATTTGTACCCTTCAGATGCGAACCCAAGTATTATGGTGTTCACTCTTTTCAAGTGTGCGTCCAGGTCATCGTCTGTTAGATAGATATCGTCGACATAGGATAATGCCTCATCATCATACATTTGTAGTAACTCTGTTACTCTGGCTGAAAATAATCCTGGATATTGACAGGGGGGTATACCCAGCTAAAGTCACTGGGACCTGGGCTATCTAAGTAGTAAGAGGAAAGGGTCCCAGTTGTATAGGAACAATAAATACAAAAATGAAAATAAGTCAACCAAACAACAATTTAGTCCACATTGTTTTAATCACAATGGGAGTATATATTAGATATACAGTTTATCCGAACAATAAGTTAGTGGTTTCACAGTGCCCCAAAATGGGAAAAGGAGGGAGGGTGGTGAGTGATCGTGTGAGGACGTAGTGAAAGAAAGGAGGAAGATTCTTAAGTGACAGTATAATCAACAAATATAACTCATTTGTCAATGTTACATATTATGTACAAAGACCAAGACCATCAGGTTCAAACAAACATTTCAAACGAAAAGCATACTCCACAAAGTTCAATGAATGAAAACAATAGGGCGTGGAGTTGATATTCAAGGGCAGATGGTTGTCGACGTTTCGACCCTCATATGTGCAGGTAGGAGTACTATTCTTGCTGCGGGGTCTTCATCAGGACTGGAAGGTTGGGACACATAACCTATTTGGTATATAAATATATTATTTAGACACGGGAAGGGGTATCCCTAGATATATCAAAAACAGGAGGCACATCGACCCGTGATAGGATCGGTAGGGGTTACGGGTTAAAAGGGTCCCGACATAGATTCTGGGACAATATCAAATAGACATTATGCAATGACTAAAGTTGCGCTAAATAGTCACAACAACTTAATACACATTGAGGAATAAGTACGTGAAGTCAAGAGCCGTTGAGGATGAGCCGACCCGACACAGGTGGGCAAGGCCATAGATCACTGAAGATGACTGCTAATTGGGACGTGGTAATACACCTGGAGCCCGATGGGTCAGGACCAAAGTGCAATCACCGAGTCTAGTGATAATCATGTCAGACCATGTTCATACAAGTCATAAGGTCATAGGCTTATAAACTTACCACAGAAGTGGTATATACAGGACCCGAAGTTGACAAAGTTGGATGCATTCAGGTCAAGCAGACCGAAAGTGAGGTAGGATCTATCGGGTGAGAATGATAACGGACAATGAGAAAGTACAATTACAGAGAAAGGGCATCATAGAACTAAATTGAAGGCAAGCGATGAACGACTCACCGTAATTTAGATCATTCGTTGATTATGATTGCTCAGAAGCCAGTCGTGGTCCAATATACCAACGATACTGTGAAATCTATCAAATACAGTTAAAGCAGACATTTAGGGAACTAATAAAAACTCTTGGCACCAAAAATAGTGATGCACTAGAGGGGAGAACACTCACCAATAGGTCGTGTAGAAAACACGTTCAACGGGAGTCGTGTAAATATGTAATCTAGTTATAAATCTTTTTCGAAGCATCTGAAAGAAAGGGCAAGGTGGACTTATAAACTAAGCCACCCCGGGAGGTTAATCGGCAATGGCTCGTTGGTTGGCGCCCTAAGAGTTGGGATAGTGCTTACCAGACACGGAGTGAATCACGTCCTGATCACCGCTCCAAATCGCAATGGAGAAGTTAGGTTCCGGGTTTGGTAATAGTACAATGGAAACACGGTCACGTGGTGCGTTGCACCCGTATGAACATAGTAGAAAGACTGGTTGGGTTGCCAGGTTACGGTAAACCTAGCGATTCGATAGCGGACAAAGTCCGAGACTCGTATTACATGGACTGCGTACAAGTTAACATCAGATGTTAGATGCATTTTCAATTGGTAATGACAGCATAGCGTAGAAATACATTGTTTTAAGGTGGTACAATAATCAGATAACGAAAAAGACATGACACTTAAACAACAGTAAAATGTTGAAAAACCTTCACATGATTGGCATCAGAGTGGCAGATTGATAAAACATTCAATGCACAAACTTCCATACGGATAGCGTCGTTCACACCGGAAGTGGCGTACCTCTCACAAGAGGGTAAAGGCCACACATCATTGCCATCAGATGAGTATTAAGCATGTAATTGCCCAAGAGTTCATACATTTGTGAGCATTACGTAATACTTGTTATACCCCTTTCTAAGACATGGAAGGTCATGTGGCATCATTAGAATTATGGCGTACCACTCACATGAGGGTAAAAGGCCACATAGAGTGTAATTTGGATAGTAATCAAGAAAGGGTTGCTAATTGAGAGAAAGAGCTATCTTGCTCATTAAGCCCGGTTTCAATGGAGTCAAATGTGAACATCCATTTTAACTCACGGGTATTCAGGATGCTGACAATGTTATCACCCCGGGGTCCTAGTGTGGCTTTTTCGATAATTACCCATTTAAGACTTTCAGGTGGGTGCCCAGCCGTAGAGAAATGATCGACCATTGGTGCGCCCTGCACATGACATCTGATTCTACTCATGGCGTTGAAGTATCCTCACTTTGGCTTTTTGCTGTGTCTGGCCAATGTATATCATTAGACACGGACATAGAATGGCATAAATGATGTTTGAGGAATTGCAGTTGGTGTGTGTTTTAAGGGGAATTTTGTGATGACGATATACAAATTCCTTGGTCTGAATATGCTATCACAAGCTTTACAGCTGCCACATCTGAAGTGACCAACTACCGGAGGCAGGTTCCAGAGGGTGGTGACTGTGGGATCCTCAGGTGTCTTTAAGAAGGAGCGGACCACATGGTCTTTGACAATCCTTGCTTTTTTGAAAGCATGTAAAGGCGGGTCAGTTTGCTTGATATCATCTGATATCAGTTCCCAGTGATGATTAATTATGCGTTTTATTTTGTTACTTTTCGTGTTGAAAGTAGTAACGCATACAATTCTTTGTTCCTGTTGATCGTTGTCAGTCTTTGGGGTGAGTAATTCATCTCGGGGGTAGAATCAAGCCCTCTTCCTTGCTCGCTTGATCAATTGTTTAGGATATCCCCTACTCAAAAGTCTATTTTTCAGTTCTTCCGATTCCGTGAAATAATGGTCTTTATTCGAACAATTCCTACGGATCCGTAGGAACTGCCCGAAGGGCAAATTGTCTTGTAGAGCTCTCGGGTGGTGGCTGTTGTAGTGCAGCAACGAATTCCTTTCAGCAGGTTTGCGGTAAAGTGTGGTTAGTAGGTGTCCTGAGTTTTCATAGATTGGGAGGTCCAAAAAGTTTATTTGATGATTGTCAGATTGGATGGTAAACTTTAGATATTCAGACTGCTCATTCAGCCAACTGAAAAACAGCATTAGTTCTTCCAGATCGCCGTTCCAAATCAGTAAAATATCATCCATGTATCTCATCCAGAGACCAAGATGGTCTCTGAATGGATTGACCTGGTTGAGTACAGTATCCTGCTCAAAGGCTGCCATGTACAAGATGGCTACATCCGGAGCAAAGGGGGCCCCCATTGCTACTCCTGATGTTTGAATGTAGAATTTATCTTTGAATATAAAGAAATTCTTGGTCATGGCTATACGGAGTAGAGCCACAATGAATTCAGTCGGTACTTGGACTGGTGCTGGTCGCTGATGCAGGCAACGTGTGATGACCATTAGTGCTTCGTGTTGAGGAATACATGTATACAACGATACTACGTCGCAGGTGGCCAATCGTTGCTGGTGTGAGTCAAAGGCTGAATTTTCGATGATATTTATAGTGTGCATGGTGTCGCGCAAATAAGCAGGAGTGGCCTCTGCCAGCGGTTTTAAAAAGAAATCGATATATTTTCCAAGCGGCTCAAGAATGGAGCCACATCCCGAAACAATCGGACGACCAGGAGGGTCTGCCATGGATTTATGGATCTTTGGTATAGTGTAGATTGTTGCCAGTCGTGGATGCTGTTTATTCAAAAAATTGAACTCCAATTCCGATAAGAAGCCTTGATCTCGACAAACTTGGGTTATCTCCAAAATCTCGAGAGCAATTGCTTTGGAGGGGTCCGATCGTAGTTGTTGGTAACTGGTTCCATCGTTTAGTTGACAGAGGATTTCGGACTTGTAGGTAGTAACGTCCTGCACCACTATGGCACCACCCTTGTCTGCGGGTTTGATAACAAGTTGCTCATTGCGGGCCAGTGATTGTAGAGCCAATTTTTCTTTTTTACTGGTCTTGTATCTGGTGAAGGATTTGGTTCCCAGGAGCTGTAATACATCTCTCCAGACTACTGATTCATAGGCCAAAATTTTATGTGACATGACACTGTTAAATGGGACAAAGGTGGAGGGGGGTCTCAACCCAGTGACAGATGATTGGATTGTCGGTTCAGAGTTACGGAAAAAGTATTTCAACCTTATTTTTCGGAAAAATTGAAACAGTTCAGTGCGGATGATGAAGGTATCCGGGTTGTTAGTTGGGACGTACGATAGTCCTTTCCCCAGTATTCTAATTTCGTCATCATTCAGGGTTTGTTTCGATATGTTCACAACAGGGCTGTCAACCACAATGGGAGCTCCTCCCAGTAGTCTTAGTCGGGGATAATTTTCACAGTTATCTACCATCTGTAGGTTTTGTTGCGGGTGACACGTTCCCTGTGTTGTGGTTCCGTCTGGAAATGCACCTGTTTCTGTGGTTGGCCACGACCTCCATTCCATGTGCTTGTGCCTTGTTGAGATCCACGTTGTTGGCCGCGTTGCCAGTTGTTGCTTCTGCCACGAGGAGGTCGCCATGACCCTTGGCGTTGCCCTAAAAAAGGGTTGTATTGATACTGTTGATGATAACCGTAGTCCGGGTAGTTCTGCTGAAAACTGGGAACCGATTGTTCCTGCTCACCCTCATATGTGCAGGTAGGAGTACTATTCTTGCTGCGGGGTCTTCATCAGGACTGGAAGGTTGGGACACATAACCTATTTGGTATATAAATATATGATTTAGACACGGGAAGGGGTATCCCTAGATATATCAAAAACAGGAGGCACATCGACCCGTGATAGGATCGGTAGGGGTTACGGGTTAAAATGGTCCCGACATAGATTCTGGGACAATATCAAATAGACATTATGCAATGACTAAAGTTGCGCTAAATAGTCACAACAACTTAATACACATTGAGGAATAAGTACGTGAAGTCAAGAGCCGTTGAGGATGAGCCGACCCGACACAGGTGGGCAAGGCCATAGATCACTGAAGATGACTGCTAATTGGGACGTGGTAATACACCTGGAGCCCGATGGGTCAGGACCAAAGTGCAATCACCGAGTCTAGTGATAGTCATGTCAGACCATGTTCATACAAGTCATAAGGTCATAGGCTTATAAACTTACCACAGAAGTGGTATATACAGGACCCGAAGTTGACAAAGTTGGATGCATTCAGGTCAAGCAGACCGAAAGTGAGGTAGAATCTATCGGGTGAGAATGATAACGGACAATGAGAAAGTACAATTACAGAGAAAGGGCGTCATAGAATTAAATTGAAGGCAAGCGATGAACGACTCACCGTAATTTAGATCATTCGTTGATTATGATTGCTCAGAAGCCAGTCGTGGTCCAATATACCAACGATACAGTGAAATCTATCAGATACAGTTAAAGCAGACATTTAGGGAACTAATAAAAACTCTTGGCACCAAAAATAGTGATGCACTAGAGGGGAGAACACTCACCAATAGGTCGTGTAGAAAACACGTTCAACGGGAGTCGTGTAAATATGTAATCTAGTTAGAAATCTTTCTCGAAGCATCTGAAAGAAAGGGCAAGGTGAAGTTATAAACTAAGCCACCCCGGGAGGTTAATCGGCAATGGCTCGTTGGTTGGCGCCCTAAGAGTTGGGATAGTGCTTACCAGACACGGAGTGAATCACGTCCTGATCACCGCTCCAAATCGCAATGGCGAAGTTAGGTTCCGGGTTTGGTAATAGTACCATGGAAACGCGGTCACGTGGTGCGTTGCACCCGTATGAACATAGTAGAAAGACTGGTTGGGTTGCCAGATTACGGTAAACCTAGCGATTCGATAGCGGACAAAGTCCGAGACTCGTATTACATGGACTGCGTACAAGTTAACATCAGATGTTAGATGCATTTTTAATTGGTAATGACAGCATAGCGTAGAAATACATTGTTTTAAGGTGGTAGAATCATCAGAAAACGAAAAAGACATGACACTTAAACAACAGTAAAATGTTGAAAAACCTTCACATGATTGGCATCAGAGTGGCAGATTGATAAAACATTCAATGCACAAACTTCCATACGGATAGCGTCGTTCACACCGGAAGTGGCGTACCTCTCACAAGAGGGTAAAGGCCACACATCATTGCCATCAGATGAGTATTAAGCATGTAATTGCCCAAGAGTTCATACATTTGTGAGCATTACGTAATACTTGTTATACCCCTTTCTAAGACATGGAAGGTCATGTGGCATCATTAGAATTATGGCGTACCACTCACATGAGGGTAAAAGGCCACATAGAGTGTGATTTGGATAGTAATCAAGAAAGGGTTGCTAATTGAGAGAAAGAGCTATCTTGCTCATTAAGCCCGGTTTCAATAGAGTCAAATGTGAACATCCATTTTAACTCACCGGTATTCAGGATGCTGGCAATGTTACCACCCCGGGGTCCTAGTGTGGCTTTTTCGATAATTACCCATTTAAGACTTTCAGGTGGGTGCCCAGCTGTAGAGAAATGATCGACCATTGGTGCGCCCTGCACATGACATCTGATTCTACTCATGTGTTGAAGTATCCTCACTTTGGCTTTTTGCTGTGTCTGGCCAATGTATATCATTAGACACCGACATAGAATGGCATAAATGATGTTTGAGGAATTGCAGTTGGTGTGTGTTTTAAGGGGAATTTTGTGATGACGATATACAAATTCCTTGGTCTGAATTGTGCTATCACAAGCTTTACAGCTGCCACATCTGAAGTGACCAACTACCGGAGGCAGGTTCCAGAGGGTGGTGACGGTGGGATCCTCAGGTGTCTTTAAGAAGGAGCGGACCACATGGTCTTTGACACTCCTTGCTTTTTTGAAAGCATGTAAAGGCGGGTCAGTTTGCTTGATATCATCTGATATCAGTTCCCAGTAATGATTAATTATGCGTTTTATTTTGTTACTTTTCGTGTTGAAAGTAGTAACGCATACAATTCTTTGTTCCTGTTGATCGTTGTCAGTCTTTGGGGTGAGTAATTCATCTCGGGGGTAGAACCAAGCCCTCTTCCTTGCTCGCTTGATCAATTGTTTAGGATATCCCCTACTCAAAAGTCTATTTTTCAGTTCTTCCGATTCCGTGTAATAATGGTCTTTATTCGAACAATTCCTACGGATCCGTAGGAACTGCCCGAAGGGCAAATTGTCTCGTAGAGCTCTCGGGTGGTGGCTGTTGTAGTGCAGCAGCGAATTCCTTTCAGCAGGTTTGCGGTAAAGTGTGGTTAGTAGGTGTCCTGAGTTTTCATAGATGGTGAGGTCCAAAAAGTTTATTTGATGATTGTCAGATTGGATGGTAAACTTTAGATATTCAGACTGCTCATTCAGCCAACTGAAAAACAGCATTAGTTCTTCCAGATCGCCGTTCCAAATCAGTAAAATATCGTCCATGTATCTCATCCAGAGACCAAGATGGTCTCTGAATGGATTGACCTGGTTGAGTACAGTATCCTGCTCAAAGGCTGCCATGTACAAGATGGCTACATCCGGAGCAAAGGGGGCCCCCATCGCTACTCCTGATGTTTGAATGTAGAATTTATCTTTGAATATAAAGAAATTCTTGGTCATGGCTATACGGAGTAGAGCCACAATGAATTCAGTCGGTACTTGGACTGGTGCTGGTCGCTGATGCAGGCAACGTGTGATGACCATTAGTGCTTCGTGTTGAGGAATACATGTATACAACGGTACTACGTCGCAGGTGGCCAATCGTTGCTGGTGTGAGTCAAAGGCTGAATTTTCGATGATATTTATAGTGTGCATGGTGTCGCGCAAATAAGCAGGAGTGGCCTCTGCCAGCGGTTTTAAAAAGAAATCGATATATTTTCCAAGCGGCTCAAGAATGGAGCCACATCCCGAAACAATCGGACGACCAGGAGGGTCTGCCATGGATTTATGGATCTTTGGTATAGTGTAGATTGTTGCCAGTCGTGGATGCTGTTTATTCAAAAAATTGAACTCCAATTCCGATAAGAAGCCTTGATCTCGACAAACTTGGGTTATCTCCAAAATCTCGAGAGCAATTGCTTTGGAGGGGTCCAATCGTAGTTGTTGGTAACTGGTTCCATCGTTTAGTTGACAGAGGATTTCGGACTCGTAGGTAGTAACGTCCTGCACCACTATGGCACCACCCTTGTCTGCGGGTTTGATAACAAGTTGCTCATTGCGGGCCAGTGATTGTAGAGCCAATTTTTCTTTTTTACTGGTCTTGTATCTGGTGAAGGATTTGGTTCCCAGGAGCTGTAATACATCTCTCCAGACTACTGATTCATAGGCCAAAATTTTATGTGACATGACACTGTTAAATGGGACAAAGGTGGAGGGGGGTCTCAACCCAGTGACAGATGATTGGATTGTCGGTTCAGAGTTATGGAAGAAGTATTTCAACCTTATTTTTCGGAAAAATTGAAACAGTTCAGTGCGGATGATGAAGGTATCCGGGTTGTTAGTGGGGACGTACGATAGTCCTTTCCCCAGTATTCTAATTTCGTCATCATTCAGGGTTTGTTTCGATATGTTCACAACAGGGCTGTCAACCACAATGGGAGCTCCTCCCAGTAGTCTTAGTCAGGGATAATTTTCACAGCTATCTACCATCTGTAGGTTTTGTTGCGGGTGACACGTTCCCTGTGTTGTGGTTCCGTCTGGAAATGCACCTGTTTCTGTGGTTGGCCACGACCTCCATTCCATGTGCTTGTGCCTTGTTGAGATCCACGTTGTTGGCCGCGTTGCCAGTTGTTGCTTCTGCCACGAGGAGGACGCCATGACCCTTGGCATTGCCCTAAAAAAGGGTTATATTGATACTGTTGATGAAACCCGTAGTCCGGGTAGTTCTGCTGAAAACTGGGAACCGATTGTTCCTACTCACCCTCATATGTGCAGGTAGGAGTACTATTCTTGCTGCGGGGTCTTCATCAGGACTGGAAGGTTGGGACACATAACCTATTTGGTATATAAATATATGATTTAGACACGGGAAGGGGTATCCCTAGATATATCAAAAACAGGAGGCACATCGACCCGTGATAGGATCGGTAGGGGTTACGGGTTAAAATGGTCCCGACATAGATTCTGGGACAATATCAAATAGACATTATGCAATGACTAAAGTTGCGCTAAATAGTCACAACAACTTAATACACATTGAGGAATAAGTACGTGAAGTCAAGAGCCGTTGAGGATGAGCCGACCCGACACAGGTGGGCAAGGCCATAGATCACTGAAGATGACTGCTAATTGGGACGTGGTAATACACCTGGAGCCCGATGGGTCAGGACCAAAGGGCAATCACCGAGTCTAGTGATAGTCATGTCAGACCATGTTCATACAAGTCATAAGGTCATAGGCTTATAAACTTACCACAGAAGTGGTATATACAGGACCCGAAGTTGACAAAGTTGGATGCATTCAGGTCAAGCAGACCGAAAGTGAGGTAGGATCTATCGGGTGAGAATGATAACGGACAATGAGAAAGTACAATTACAGAGAAAGGGCGTCATAGAATTAAATTGAAGGCAAGCGATGAACGACTCACTGTAATTTAGATCATTCGTTGATTATGATTGCTCAGAAGCCAGTCGTGGTCCAATATACCAACGATACAGTGAAATCTATCAGATACAGTTAAAGCAGACATTTAGGGAACTAATAAAAACTCTTGGCACCAAAAATAGTGATGCACTAGAGGGGAGAACACTCACCAATAGGTCGTGTAGAAAACACGTTCAACGGGAGTCGTGTAAATATGTAATCTAGTTAGAAATCTTTCTCGAAGCATCTGAAAGAAAGGGCAAGGTGGAGTTATAAACTAAGCCACCCCGGGAGGTTAATCGGCAATGGCTCGTTGGTTGGCGCCCTAAGAGTTGGGATAGTGCTTACCAGACACGGAGTGAATCACGTCCTGATCACCGCTCAAAATCGCAATGGCGAAGTTAGGTTCCGGGTTTGGTAATAGTACCATGGAAACGCGGTCACGTGGTGCGTTGCACCCGTATGAACATAGTAGAAAGACTGGTTGGGTTGCCAGGTTACGGTAAACCTAGCGATTCGATAGCGGACAAAGTCCGAGACTCGTATTACATGGACTGCGTACAAGTTAACATCAGATGTTAGATGCATTTTCAATTGGTAATGACAGCATAGCGTAGAAATACATTGTTTTAAGGTGGTAGAATAATCAGAAAACGAAAAAGACATGACACTTAAACAACAGTAAAATGTTGAAAAACCTTCACATGATTGGCATCAGAGTGGCAGATTGATAAAACATTCAATGCACAAACTTGCATACGGATAGCGTCGTTCACACCGGAAGTGGCGTACCTCTCACAAGAGGGTAAAGGCCACACATCATTGCCATCAGATGAGTATTAAGCATGTAATTTCCCAAGAATTCATACATTTGTGAGCATTACGTAATACTTGTTATACCCCTTTCTAAGACATGGAAGGTCATGTGGCATCATTAGAATTATGGCGTACCACTCACATGAGGGTAAAAGGCCACATAGAGTGTAATTTGGATAGTAATCAAGAAAGGGTTGCTAATTGAGAGAGAGAGCTATCTTGCTCATTAAGCCCGGTTTCAATAGAGTCAAATGTGAACATCCATTTTAACTCACGGGTATTCAGGATGCTGGCAATGTTACCACCCCGGGGTCCTAGTGTGGCTTTTTCGATAATTACCCATTTAAGACTTTCAGGTGGGTGCCCAGCTGTAGAGAAATGATCGACCATTGGTGCGCCCTGCACATGACATCTGATTCTACTCATGTGTTGAAGTATCCTCACTTTGGCTTTTTGATGTGTCTGGCCAATGTATATCATTAGACACGGACATAGAATGGCATAAATGATGTTTGAGAAATTGCAGTTGGTGTGTGTTTTAAGGGGAATTTTGTGATGACGATATACAAATTCCTTGGTCTGAATTGTGCTATCACAAGCTTTACAGCTGCCACATCTGAAGTGACCAACTACCGGAGGCAGGTTCCAGAGGGTGGTGACGGTGGGATCCTCAGGTGTCTTTAAGAAGGAGCGGACCACATGGTCTTTGACACTCCTTGCTTTTTTGAAAGCATGTAAAGGCGGGTCAGTTTGCTTGATATCATCTGATATCAGTTCCCAGTAATGATTAATTATGCGTTTTATTTTGTTACTTTTCGTGTTGAAAGTAGTAACGCATACAATTCTTTGTTCCTGTTGATCGTTGTCAGTCTTTGGGGTGAGTAATTCATCTTGGGGGTAGAACCAAGCCCTCTTCCTTGCTCGCTTGATCAATTGTTTAGGATATCCCCTACTCAAAAGTCTATTTTTCAGTTCTTCCGATTCCGTGTAATAATGGTCTTTATTCGAACAATTCCTACGGATCCGTAGGAACTGCCCGAAGGGCAAATTGTCTCGTAGAGCTCTCGGGTGGTGGCTGTTGTAGTGCAGCAGCGAATTCCTTTCAGCAGGTTTGCGGTAAAGTGTGGTTAGTAGGTGTTCTGAGTTTTCATAGATGGTGAGGTCCAAAAAGTTTATTTGATGATTGTCAGATTGGATGGTAAACTTTAGATATTCAGACTGCTCATTCAGCCAACTGAAAAACAGCATTAGTTCTTCCAGATCGCCGTTCCAAATCAGTAAAATATCGTCCATGTATCTCATCCAGATACCAAGATGGTCTCTGAATGGATTGACCTGGTTGAGTACAGTATCCTGCTCAAAGGCTGCCATGTACAAGATGGCTACATCCGGAGCAAAGGGGGCCCCCATCGCTACTCCTGATGTTTGAATGTAGAATTTATCTTTGAATATAAAGAAATTCTTGGTCATGGCTATACGGAGTAGAGCCACAATGAATTCAGTCGGTACTTGGACTGGTGCTGGTCGCTGATGCAGGCAACGTGTGATGATCATTAGTGCTTCGTGTTGAGGAATATATGTATACAACGGTACTACGTCGCAGGTGGCCAATCGTTGCTGGTGTGAGTCAAAGGCTGAATTTTCGATGATATTTATAGTGTGCATGGTGTCGCGCAAATAAGCAGGAGTGGCTTCTGCCAGCGGTTTTAAAAAGAAATCGATATATTTTCCAAGCGGCTCAAGAATGGAGCCACATCCCGAAACAATCGGACGACCAGGAGGGTCTGCCATGGATTTATGAATCTTTGGTATAGTGTAGATTGTTGCCAGTCGTGGATGCTGTTTATTCAAAAAATTGAACTCCAATTCCGATAAGAAGCCTTGATCTCGACCAGCTTGGGTTATCTCCAAAATCTCGAGAGCAATTGCTTTGGAGGGGTCCGATCGTAGTTGTTGGTAACTGGTTCCATCGTTTAGTTGACGGAGGATTTCGGACTCGTAGGTAGTAACCTCCTGCACCACTATGGCACCACCCTTGTCTGCGGGTTTGATAACAAGTTGCTCATTGCGGGCCAGTGATTTTAGAGCCAATTTTTCCTTTTTTTACTGGTGTTGTATCTGGTGAAGGATTTGGTTCCCAGGAGCTGTAATACATCTCTCCAGACTACTGATTCATAGGCCAAAATTTTATGTGACATGACACTGTTAAATGGGACAAAGGTGGAGGGGGGTCTCAACCCAGTGACAGATGATTGGATTGTCGGTTCAGAGTTACGGAAGAAGTATTTCAACCTTATTTTTCGGAAAAATTGAAACAGTTCAGTGCGGATGATGAAGGTATCCGGGTTGTTAGTGGGGACGTACGATAGTCCTTTCCCCAGTATTCTAATTTCGTCATCATTCAGGGTTTGTTTCGATATGTTCACAACAGGGCTGTCAACCACAAGGGGAGCTCCTCCCAGTAGTCTTAGTCGGGGGTAATTTTCACAGTTATCTACCATCTGTAGGTTTTGTTGCGGGTGACACGTTCCCCGTGTTGTGGTTCCGTCTGGAAATGCACCTGTTTCTGTGGTTGGCCATGACCTCCATTCCATGTGCTTGTGCCTTGTTGAGATCCACGTTGTTGGCCGCGTTGCCAGTTGTTGCTTCTGCCACGAGGAGGACGCCATGACCCTTGGCGTTGCCCTAAAAAAGGGTTGTATTGATACTGTTGATGATACCCGTAGTCCGGGTAGTTCTACTGAAAACTGGGACCCGATTGTTCCTGCTCACCCTCATATGTGCACGTAGGAGTACTATTCTTGCTGCGGGGTCTTCATCAGGACTGGAAGGTTGGGACACATAACCTATTTGGTATATAAATATATGATTTACACACGGGAAGGGGTATCCCTAGATATATCAAAAACAGGAGGCACATCGACCCGTGATAGGATCGGTAGGGGTTACGGGTTAAAAAGGTCCCGACATAGATTCTGGGACAATATCAAATAGACATTATGCAATGATTAAAGTTGCGCTAAATAGTCACAGCAACTTAATACACATTGAGGAATAAGTATGTGAAGTCAAGAGCCATTGAGGATGAGCCGACCCGACACGGGTAGCGGCTGATGCCAACTTTGCCAGTGCGAAGGAAACCTTAACAAACCTAGAAGCCACGCTCAAAGACTTCGATTTAACAACTCAAAACCATAAACTTGAAAAATTGGCACGTGATATCAGGCTGTATGATAAGAAAAAAACCTATCCTTATCTACAAGAGGATTATTTCCGGCAAGACAACCAAGGAAGATTCACGAACCGAGGCCGGGGAACCCCCAGAGGCAGACGAAACTACCATACTTTCTCTGACTCCTCATATAGCTCGGAGGGTGAGCAGGAACAATCGGGTCCCAGTTTTCAGCAGAACTACCCGGACTACGGGTATCATCAACAGTATCAATACAACCCTTTTTTAGGGCAACGCCAAGGATCATGGCATCCTCCTCGTGGCAGAAGCAACAACTGGCAACGCGGCCAACAACGTTGATCTCAACACGGCACAAGCACATGGAATGGAGGTCGTGGCCAACCACAGAAACAGGTGCATTTCCAGACGGAACCACAACACGGGGAACGTGTCACCCGCAACAAAACCTACAGATGGTAGATAACTGTGAAAATTACCCCCGACTAAGACTACTGGGAGGAGCTCCACTTGTGGTTGACAGCCCTGTTGTGAACATATCAAAACAAACCCTGAATGATGACGAAATTAGAATACTGGGGAAAGTACTATCGTACGTCCCCACTAACAACCCGGATACCTTCATCATCCGCACTGAACTGTTTCAATTTTTCCGAAAAATAAGGTTGAAATACTTCTTCCGTAACTCTGAACCGACAATCCAATCATCTGTCACTGGGTTGAGACCCCCCTCCACCTTTGTCCCATTTAACAGTGTCATGTCACATAAAATTTTGGCCTATGAATCAGTAGTCTGGAGAGATGTATTACAGCTCCTGGGAACCAAATCCTTCACCAGATACAACACCAGTAAAAAAGAAAAATTGGCTCTACAATCACTGGCCCGCAATGAGCAACTTGTTATCAAACCAGCAGACAAGGGTGGTGCCATAGTGGTGCAGGACGTTACTACCTACGAGTCCGAAATCCTCCGTCAACTAAACGATGGAACCAGTTACCAACAACTACGATCGGACCTCTCCCAAGCAATTGCTCTCGAGATTTTGGAGATAACCCAAGCTGGTCGAGATCAAGGCTTCTTATCGGAATTGGAGTTCAATTTTTTGAATAAACAGCATGCACGACTGGCAACAATCTACACCAGTGGTTCCCAAACTTTTGACTCCTGAGGACCCCCATTGAGTCACCACTGGAAGCCGGGGACCCCCCAAACAATTTGTATGAGTTAAATTTCAAATATTAAAACAGTAATTAAAAAAACCACACGTGTGCACACAAAACAAATACTCAAAGTACTAAGGATTTTGGGGGAAGATGTACGAGCATTTCATTTAGCGCCTCGCAATTGGCGACACAATGCGAGTTGCAAATTGCGAGTTGCTAAATGAAATGTACAACAATGTGTTTAACACTGTTTGGGATTCTCAATGGGGTCGCAAACTGCGGGGCTCATTAACATTATTGAGCCTCTCGCAATTTGCGAGCCCATTGGGAATGCCTGCCCTCCCAGGGATGGTGGACTGCTGGGCTCAGCAGGCCACCATGTCTGGGACTGCTTTTAAATAAAGCAGGTGTTTTTAAAATGCAGCCCGTTTACCATGCATTTAAAAAAAAAAGAAAATGAAACGTTTTAGTTTCAATTTTTAAAGGCAGGCAGAATGCCCCTTCCAAATAGCAAGTTGCAAAACCTATTTAGCGAGTAGCAAACAAATTGCGATTCGCGAAATAGCCTATGTACATGGCCCAATAGGTTTTAGCATGCGCAAATGGGTTTCACGAACCCATTCGCGCATATAAAAACGGATCGTACATCTGGCCCTTAGTATTTTATATTGAAGGAACAGCCCCTCTGTCACATGTATTTCATTTGTTTTATAGCATCTCTCATACCATTGTAGGATGTCAGAGCACTTTACATCACACACATATAGAGACATTGAATCATACATGTAAATCAGTGTGTATACAAAATGTTACATAAGGTAAAGGGGACTACAACGTTCGCATGTCATTCATACTGGTAGGCATTTTTAAAGAGTGCTTGGTCTGGAAAAGCACAAACTCAGGATTCAGAACATAACACAGTGGCTAGTAACATTAAAAATGTATTTCCGCCCCCAATTTTGTTTTCAGGATAACGAATAACTGGGAAAAACAGAAGTTACTTGGTACCATGCAGTTTACAAGCATCTCTTTGATGACAGTTTATAGGTCCCTCTGCTAGATTACGATTGCCACTTATGATGTGCACAGTAACAAAATAATCTCTGTGACAAAAGCAGTAACCACGAACCTATGCACATAAAATACTGCTTTTCTAAAATGCATGTTACACATTCTTTGCAGTAGGCACATTAACCCTCTGTGCTACATTAGTTAAGTGAAAGCTGCCACTGAACAAATCTCGCCTCACTCTCCAGCAGGTACATTAATCACTGGCATTATCTTGACACTTATTGTTGCTGGAAAGCTGCTAATTACACAAGAAACTTTTCTGTGCTTTTAAAACTGCTGCCTACAGACCCCCTGGGAATGTGTCACGGACCCCTGGGGGTCTGCGGACCCCAGTTTGGGAAACACTGATCTACACTATACCAAAGATCCATAAATCCATGGCAGACCCTCCTGGTCGTCCTATTGTTTCGGGATGTGGCTCCATTCTTGAGCCGCTTGGAAAATATATCGATTTCTTTTTAAAACCGCTGGCAGAGGCCACTCCTGCTTATTTGCGCGACACCATGCACACTATAAATATCATCGAAAATTCAGCCTTTGACTCACACCAGCAACGATTGGCCACCTGCGACGTAGTATCGTTGTATACATGTATTCCTCAACACGAAGCACTAATGGTCATCACACGTTGCCTGCATCAGCGACCAGCACCAGTCCAAGTACCGACTGAATTTATTGTGGCTCTACTCCGTATAGCCATGACCAAGAATTTCTTTATATTCAAAGATAAATTCTACATTCAAACATCAGGAGTAGTGATGGGGGCCCCCTTTGCTCCGGATGTAGCCATCTTGTACATGGCAGCCTTTGAGCAGGATACTGTGCTCAACCAGGTCAATCCATTCAGAGACCATCTTGGTCTCTGGATGAGATACATAGACGATATTTTACTGATTTGGAATGGCGATCTGGAAGAACTACTGCTGTTTTTCAGTTGGCTGAATGAGCAGTCTGAATATCTAAAATTTACCATCCAATCTGACAATCATCAAATAAACTTTTTCGACCTCACCATCTATGAAAACTCAGGACACCTACTAACCACACTTTACCGCAAACCTGCTGAAAGGAATTCGCTGCTGCACTACAACAGCCACCACCCGAGAGCTCTACTAGACAATTTGCCCTTCGGGCCGTTCCTACAGATTCGTAGGAATTGTTCGAATAAAGACCATTATTTCACGGAATGGGAAGAACTGAAAAATAGACTTTTGAGTAGGGGATATCCTAAACAATTGATCAAGCGAGCAAGGAAGAGGGCTTGGTTCTACCCCCGAGATGAATTACTCACCCCAAAGACTGACAACGATCAACAGGAACAAAGAATTGTATGCGTTACTACTTTCAACACGAAAAGTAACAAAATAAAATGCATAATTAATCATCACTGGGAACTGATATCAGATGATATCAAGCAAACTGACCCGCCTTTACATGCTTTCAAAAAAGCAAGGAGTGTCAAAGACCATTTGGTCCGCTCCTTCTTAAAGACACCTGAGGATCCCACCGTCACCACCCTCTGGAACCTGCCTCCGGTAGTTGGTCACTTCAGATGTGGCAGCTGTAAAGCTTGTGATAGCACAATTCAGACCAAGGAATTTGTATATCGTCATCACAAAATTCCCCTTAAAACACACACCAACTGCAATTCCTCAAACATCATTTATGCCATTCTATGTCCGTGTCTAATGATATACATTGGCCAGACACAGCAAAAAGCCAAAGTGAGGATACTTCAACACATGAGTAGAATCAGATGTCATGTGCAGGGCGCACCAATGGTCGATCATTTCTCTACGGCTGGGCACCCACCTGAAAGTCTTAAATGGGTAATTATCGAAAAAGCCACACTAGGACCCCGGGGTGGTAACATTGCCAGCATCCTGAATACCCGTGAGTTAAAATGGATGTTCACATTTGACTCTATTGAAACCGGGCTTAATGAGCAAGATAGCTCTTTCTCTTAATTAGCAACCCTTTCTTGATTACTATCCAAATTACACTCTATGTGGCCTTTTACCCTCATGTGAGTGGTACGCCATAATTCTAATGATGCCACATGACCTTCCATGTCTTAGAAAGGGGTATAACAAGTATTACGTAATGCTCACAAATGTATGAACTCTTGGGCAATTACATGCTTAATACTCATCTGATGGCAATGATGTGTGGCCTTTACCCTCTTGTGAGAGGTACGCCACTTCCGGTGTGAACGACGCTATCCGTATGGAAGTTTGTGCATTGAATGTTTTATCAATCTGCCACTCTGATGCCAATCATGTGAAGTTTTTCAACATTTTACTGTTGTTTAAGTGTCATGTCTTTTTCGTTATCTGATTATTCTACCACCTTAAAACAATGTATTTCTACGCTATGCTGTCATTACCAATTGAAAATGCATCTAACATCTGATGTTAACTTGTACGCAGTCCATGTAATACGAGTCTCGGACTTTGTCCGCTATCGAATCGCTAGGTTTACCGTAACCTGGCAACCCAACCAGTCTTTCTACTATGTTCATACGGGTGCAACGCACCACGTGACCGCGTTTCCATGGTACTATTACCAAACCCGGAACCTAACTTCGCCATTGCGATTTGGAGCGGTGATCAGGACGTGATTCACTCCGTGTCTGGTAAGCACTATCCCAACTCTTAGGGCGCCAACCAACGAGCCATTGCCGATTAACCTCCCGGGGTGGCTTAGTTTATAACTCCACCTTGCCCTTTCTTTCAGATGCTTCGAGAAAGATTTCTAACTAGATTACATATTTACACGACTCCCGTTGAACGTGTTTTCTACACGACCTATTGGTGAGTGTTCTCCCCTCTAGTGCATCACTATTTTTGGTGCCAAGAGTTTTTATTAGTTCCCTAAATGTCTGCTTTAACTGTATCTGATAGATTTCACAGTATCGTTGGTATATTGGACCACGACTGGCTTCTGAGCAATCATAATCAACGAATGATCTAAATTACGGTGAGTCGTTCATCGCTTGCCTTCAATTTAGTTCTATGACGCCCTTTCTCTGTAATTGTACTTTCTCATTTTCCGTAATCATTCTCACCCGATAGATCCTACCTCACTTTCGGTCAGCTTGACCTGAATGCATCCAACTTTGTCAACTTCGGGTCCTGTATATACCACTTCTGTGGTAAGTTTATAAGCCTATGACCTTATGACTTGTATGAACATGGTCTGACATGATTATCACTAGACTCTGTGATTGCACTTTGGTCCTGACCCATCGGGCTCCAGGTGTATTACCACGTCCCAATTAGCAGTCATCTTCAATGATCTATGGCCTTGCCCACCCGTGTCGGGTCGGCTCATCCTCAACGGCTCTTGACTTCACGTACTTATTCCTCAATGTGTATTAAGTTGTTGTGACTATTTAGCGCAACTTTAGTCATTGCATAATGTCTATTTGATATTGTCCCAGACGTGCACAGATATTTTTTGTGCACGATGTTATTCATCAGTGCTGCACTGTGTGAATTTTGTACTGCAAATGTTTTGCAACAGGAGTTTAAGTGTCTGTAGTCCAATACTAGACAATATGAATTGTCTGGTTTGGATACAGGAAACAAAGGATTGTTCATTTTTGAGGTGCATGTTTCAATCACCCCTTGGTACTCAAGTTGATCTAAGATCTCCCTGACTTGTTTTTTAGCTTTTTGCTTAACAGGATACTGCCTTTGTGCAGTAGGTTGATTTTTTAACTGGATTTTATGGTGAGGAGAATCCTCCTCCCATCCTACATGATTTTTTTATAATGCAGGAGCTTGGGCCACTGCCCACTTTCTAGCATATGTGTATTTTTATATGAATAGGAATGTGATTTGAGAAGGCAGGCATAATCATTTCTTCGCCATGTGGGCACTCCCTGACAAACTCTGGTGGCCAGTCCTTTTCTGTTAGAAGGATATCACAACCTTTAGATAGGTTCTCCCAGAAGAGACCTCTTATTTTCCTAGTTTTGTCCCTCTCTAAACGTAATGTTATTTCATATAATTTATGGGGCACACTGACTCTGGTGTCTGCAGCTTCCACTTGAATGTATTCATTCATTCGTGTTCACTGTGTCCAGAGGATTCATCATGATCTTGCGAGCTATGGTCACTTCTCCTAAGCTGTCTAGCATTGTCTGGGCCCATTCTCCATTCTTGAGTTGTGTCCTCAGATTCTTTAATACTGGCTACCTTCTTTTTGGGAAACTGCAATTTTTTACTTTGATAAGCAGGTTCTTTGTCTTTGGACTTGACGCGCTCTTCTTTATGTTCTGACTGTCCTCTTCTTTCGGATTTCTGTGAGGAAGTCTGAAAAGATCGAGAGGGACGTGTATCAATATCTTGATATCTGTCAGGTTTTCTCAAATTTTCCCTGTTTCTAAGGTTATATCTTTTTTCAGAGGGCTCCCGTTGGGGAGACCTACCCCCCCCCCCCCGGTTCTGGAGATCTATCTCTCCGTTGGGGAGACCTTCCTCTGGTTTGAAACTGTTTTTCTCTGGGATTGGTTTGCTCAGTACCCTCCCACTTCTTCTTTTGAGTTATTAAATTATTTTTAATGAAAGTTTTTTCAGGATTTAGTTGTGGTTTTAGTGGTTTCCCACCCAAACTGTCTCTACCTAATTCTTCATAGGATTTTCAATTATTCTGGCAAGTTCAAAAGGTTGGTCTGCTATTTCTGTTTCTATTAATTCTTGGCGGCAGGTTGTACCATCAATTATCAATTGAACTAATTGCCTATATGCTTTTGCCAATTGTTTTAGTTGAACTAAAAGTTCTCTGTCTGACATTTCTTCAATGTCAGGATGTGGTGTAAAGCTGGCTAGAACCGGCCATGTGGCTCCTGGTCTACCTAGTTGACCGAGCCTGGTAATGTGATTTTGATGTTTTAGGGAGCCATTGAACAAGAGCTCATGCTCTTGGTAAGTTAGTGGAATTTCAACGTCCTCGAAAGGGGTGTATTCTTCTGGAGGTTCCACTGCTTTGTAGAAGTGGAACTCGCGTGTTACAGCATTTGCTGCTGGAAAATGTATCCAAGAATAGAATACCTCTGTCTGTCGACATTCGTGTGCCTCAACAACAAATATGACTGTACCATCTCTCGATGATACACCATTTTCTATAAGTTTTATAGTAACACTTTTCCTCACATTTACCGGGATAAGTATTGCATCCAGGTCATTTTCAATAAACCCTGTAATGTCAAAACCTGGTTGATTCGCATCTACTGCAGCTCCACCGGTTTCGTTGTTGTCGCCGTTAGTTGACATTGTTTAATGTGAGTTTGCAGAGCAAGTTTCAAGGAAACAAAGATTAGGTGCACAATATTTTGGAAAACTTTATCCTTCAACGTTGACTAAACCAAAAACTAATACAAAGGAATCTCTTCCTACTGAGTTCTGGCGGATATTAACCTTTTTCCCACTCCAGACGTCTGTTAGAGTTTTTAAGGAAAAAAGGGGTCTGTGTGAAAAGCACAACTGAGTTACTTTATAATCTAGCATTAAATTATCGCCTTACCAAACGTTGGGCACCATGTAGTGTAGTTCCTATGTTCCCAATAGTCTCTGTGCATTGGAATAACATAAACGACAGTGTAGATGTAGGATTGAGGTCGACTAGGTCTCTATTGAATATGTTAGACTTAATTATGGAATGCCAGCTAGCTCAGAGGTCACTAGAAACTTTCTCGAGTAAACAAGAAGGTGTTAACTTTCCTGAATAGACAAGTAGGGATTAGTTTCTGACAACCACATAAACATGACAACTTTGCTCCCCCAGAATAAGGAGTATATCTCCATAGTCGCGGAAACAATAGATAGCTATTTCACTCAGTTAATAGTGCATGCTTAGTTTCACCAGAAGTGCAGGGAAATAGAGAGACAGGCGTTTTCATAAAAGTGGTTATTTATTGAGCAGTCTACTTTCTCATGCAGGAGAAGTGAATTGCCACAATTGCAATACTTGTCATAAAGTAAAGTGTGTACAGTAAAATAAGTATTATGAAATAATTGTTAGGGTTTGTGCACAGCAAAGAGCATGTCCCCTCTCATTGCACTAGTGGTCTCTGTAATAGCTCTCTTTAAACATACTACTGAAAGCCTTTCTTGTTATCTAAGCCCCATCCTAAGACTTCTGTGTATGTTGCTCAATGTATTCACAAGTTTGGACATTGCTGTCTTGTTTGCACATTAGACCTTGCTTTTACGAAGGCTTATTTAGAAAACATTGGCCCTTGCTTTTACCAAGGCTTATTTAGAACACTCCTCCCTAGGCCATGTGTTACTTCCACTCATTAGCATAATAACTAAAGCTCTGCACACCTGCTTGTGACAACTACACCCAGTTCTTCGAACCACACCCAGCTCTTCGAACCACACCCAGCCCTGTCTATAAAAGGCAGCCCCTGAGCCTCACCCAGTGCTTGTGCTCGTCTACCTCCCACTAACCTGAGAACAGATCCTTCAGTGCTGGCACTCCTGCTCTCTCCAGACTTTTATTGACTTCAACGGGCGCAGCTTTTAGCTCTTCCTTCTTCTGGTTTCCGGCTACATATTGCCTCAGCCCCTCTTCTGTCCACTGCAATCGACCTGCAAAAGAGAAAGAGGTCAAGGTTAGACTGATCAGTATCCCTTTTCAGCAACAAGTAAGTGCAAAACCTTTTATTACCTGAAAGAACTTTATCGGTGATTTCTAGATTCATGTAAAGACAATTTGGAACAAGATATCTCCCACGAACTTTGTGGTTCAAACCCTTTGTTACAAGAATACTTTGTGGAACTTTGTGAAATAAACATTGTTTTATGTAGAACTTTTTTAAGAATCGAACAGAGGAAACAATTGACAGCAAGGCAAACAGTAAATCAAGGACTTGCACAAATTACCTGCAGTATTTTGATGTAAAAGTACAGTATTTGTTTTATAGAAAGTCTGGAAATGTGTGAAAAGTGAGTTTGCTATTAAGAATTTAGGCTTTAGTTATATTAAGGTGAATGTTAGACGTTGGTAATTCTGATAATGATATTCGTTTGATTTTACAGAAGTTTTACAGTAATAGAAAGCACATCCCAGAACAGTAACACATTCCAAACCTGGAAGCTTGAGACCAGGATCCAAGAGGCACTTTTAGAAGAGAATTTCTAAAAAGATTAAGGCTTAATCAGGAACACATTTAGGGATAGGTTGCACTTATCTGTTCTTTGTTTATGTTTAATTATGCACCAATTTCTACAGAAGTCAGAAAGGGCCGCAGATTTTAGCAGCTCTTCCACAGTGGAAAAGCAAGAACGGTGTTGTCTCCCTTTTTTATTTTATCCACTTCCCCCCTTCCCTCGAGCTTCTGGTTCTTAGTGCACTGTTTTAAAAAAGGTGTGCTGGAACAAGCAGTTTCAGGGTGGGGTCGGACTGTCTTCAACCTCCATCAGAACTGGACAGAAATTCAGGTGAGCTGGGCTTTGACAGAAGCACAAGCCTTTAAAATATTCAGTTCTGTTGGACGATGAAGGCCGGGGAAGAAACAGAGGGCATTGACGCCACGGATATGGCGCAGGCCCTAAACGAGGACTTGGCCCATAATGAATCAGTGTCTGGCATCTTGCAACATATGCAAGAGGAAATAGAGAAATTAAAGTTGTAAAACACCTTTTTAAAACAGGATTTAAGCAGGTATAAACCTAGGGAATCTCAGTGGAACACAGCTTTTACGCCTTTGTTTAAAACCTCCTCAGAGACAGGGGTGCGAGCAAAACATGCAACTTCCCTCCCCCCCAATTGAGGTTACTGTTAATGTTCCTAATGCTGTGCCTTTAGCAGCACCTGAACGTTTTCATGGAGATAGTAACAAATTCCATGTTTTTATCAATCAATGTCAATTACACTTCGTTTGTAAACCACAACAGTTCCCTACTGATGCTACGAAAGTGGCATTCGTCTTGTCTTATTTGGGCGGTACAGCAGCCAATTGGTCAATTCCTTTCGTGGATAGAGATGATCCCATCCTTCATAATTGGAATCGATTTAAACGTACTATGACCAGCCTTTTTGCAAAACATACTTTTATCCAGGCAAGCGATAATGAGCTTTTAAATCTTAACCCCTTCCATGCTCATGACGAGCTCAGCTCGTCATGAGGCACAGTTGAGCTGTGCTGATGACGAGCTGAGCTCGTCATGACACCAGCAAAATGGCAATTTCCAGCACAGGGGAAAAATAACCACAGCAGCGATGTGGTTAAACAAGGTAACAAGGATTTATTGACCTATCTCACTAGTTTTAATCGTTTACTCACCGAGACACATTGGCCAGAAGAAAAGCGTGTCTCCCTTTTTTATAAAGGTTTGAGAGACGAGTTAAAAGACGCACTGGCTCATATCGTTGATTTGCCCGAAGACTATTCTGACTTTGTAGATTTAGTCGTGAAATTGGAACACAGACTGGGAGAAAGAAAGGGAGATAAATCCAAACTGGAATCGCGGTTAACTTTTATTAGACATGAGAAGAAAGACGCAGATAATAAACTCCCTGAACCTGAGCCTATGCAAATAGGGACACTCAGAGGTCCACTCATGTCAGAGCAGAGGAAAAAGAAAGAAGGAGAAAACTTTAATTATGTTTATATTGTGGCAAGGCAGGACATTTTGCCAGAGAATGTCCAGTAAAACCTAAAACTTCACGAAAGGGTACTGTTTCCTCTATCTCCTCAACTGAGTCAGGAAACGATTAAGCTCGACAAGGGGGGAGTTTACTTGTTCCTGAAAACATCTTAATCAAACCTCTATTTCTGCAGCCTTCATGGTACCGCGTGTCTAGACATTTTATAATTCAGATCTTTTTAATTGTTACTACCTAAGTTAGACATTCTCTCCCTGTCCTACTGGACTCAACAGCAACAGGAAATTTTGTGGATAATAAGTTAGCTAACACATTAGGTCTTCCTATTTGCCTAAAGCCTTGTCCAGAAGCAGTATGTGCAGTGGATGGGTCAGAATTGACCTCTGGATTATTCACAAAACAAACAAGTCCCCTTGTCATGGTCTGTCAAAACGGGCACACAGAGAGGATTAGCTTTGATCTGATAGATACCCCTAATTTTAGCTTGATTCTCGGGGTACCCTGCTTAACAACTCATAACCCAAATATTGATTGGGTGAACAGAACAGTTACTTTTGATTCCTCATTCTGTAGAACCAATTGCTATCAAGAAGCAGGTACAGAACAGAGCTCAGTAATACACTGTGCTAGTGTTACACAAGACGAACCAAGCCTCCCTCCTGAATAATCTGACTTTAAAGACGTTTTTGATCCAGTGAAGGCTAGTGTGCTACCCCCACATCGGTCATATGGCTTCCGTATATATCTCATCCCAGGAGCCCCTTTACCTAATACCAGAGTATATGCTTTGACTGACGAAGAGACCAAATATTTAAGAACCTACCTAGATGACCTACTACAGTCTGGGTTCATCCGACATTCCACATCTCCGGTGTCATCTCCACTTTTTTTATCACGAAGCCGGATAAATCTCTGCGCGCGTGTATCGACTATAGAGGACTAAATAAGGCTACAATAAAAAAATAAATATCCTCTTTCTCTAATACCTGTGTTGTTGGATCAATTAAGACATTCTACTGTATACACTAAACTAGATCTGTGGGGAGCTTACCACCTGGTCCGAATAAAAGAGGGGGATGAGTGGAAGACAGCTATCAAGACAAAGGGGCCGATGATGATGGAAGATTTTCCGCATCCTCCGGGCTGGCGGAAGCCACCGCCGGCCTGGAGGATGCGTAAAATCCTCTGCGGACCCACCAAAGACCCACTGCCACATTAGGATGGCTGGTGGGTCTTGGTTTCAGTCCGCCGCTTTTCCTCCGCGGTTAACTTACAACCGCAGCGGAAAAGCCCTAATATGGTGACGGTGTCTCTCAGACACCGCCAGACATATTAGGATGGCTTGCAAAAAATGCTTTTCCGCAGCGGGTTCTCCGCGGTGGAAAAACATACAGATCTTCACCTCGGGGGCCCGTAGCGGGCCCCCTGGGTGAAGGGCGGATGGGGGGTGCACATGGGGGGTACCTACGGTACCCCCCTGCATTTGTATGCAGCAATCGGCGGGCACCGCCCGGCGCCTGCCGCTTTCTGCATACAAATGCAATGTATGCATTTTTAACATTGCGGCGGGTGCAGCTTGAAACCGCACCCGCCGCAATGTTAAACATAGAGGATGTGACCACCAGGGTGGCGGTCACATCCTAATTGCACAGGAGAGAATGCCGCAGCCCATGCAGACGGCGCAAGTCTGTCCGCAATCGTAATGTGCCCCAAAGTATGGTCTATTTGAGTACTGAGTAATGCCCTTTGGGTTGTGTAATGCCCCTGCGGCCTTTAAATTCTTTATAAATGAGGTCCTACATGAATTCCTGGACGTTTGTGTCATAGTATACATAGACGACATACTCATTTACTCTAAGAACCCGGAAGAACATACCCAACATGTTTATGCAGTATTATCAAAGTTAAAAGAAAATCATCTCTTTGCTAAATTAAAAAAATGTACTTTTAAAGTTCAGCAAAGTGGACTTTTCAGGATACTGCCTGTCACCTCAAGGAATAATTATGGATGAAAAGAAAATTAGTGCTATTACTGATTAGCCAGAACTATCATCTGTGAAGGATGCTCAGAAATTTCTGTGTTTCGCCAATTTTTATAGGAGGTTTATTTCTCATTCTGCAGACATTGCGGCCCCAATAACCACCTTGTTGCGGAATGGGCAACAATTCATTTGGTCTGATGAGGCGGCTCACTCCTTTCAACTCCTGAAACAAAAGTTCACTTCAGCCCCAAGTCTGAAACATCCTGATCCTGCCTTGCCATTTTTTGTCAAAACGGATGCTTCACAAGTAGCTTTAGGAGGAGTTCTCTCTCAACGAGATGCAATAGATGGTCAATTGCATCCTATAGCCTTCTATTGCAAAAAGTTATTACCAGCTGAACAAAATTACACTGTGGCTGAAAGAGAACTATTAGCTATCAAAGTAGCCTTTTCTCAATGGAGGCACCATTTAATGGGAGCCAAGTACCCTGTTACCATCTTTTCTGACTATAAGAACCTACAGTTCTTTGGATCACTAAAAGCATTAACTCCACGTCAGATGAGCTGGTTAAATTTTTTTAGTACATTTGACTTCGTTATAACCTATAGACCAGGTGCACAACAAATTCAATCTGATGTGTTATCTAGATACGGACATAACTCAGACATGAAACAAGACAAAATAGGAGAACCCAATATTCCTCCCCAAAAACTTTTGGCACCAGTACAACAGAAGGATTTCATCACAGATCTATATAATGCACACATGCAAATGGCACCTCAAGATTGGTTAACGGATTCCCATAACTCAATACAACGAGGTTTATTGTATCACCACAACATGCTGTTAGTGCCCACCACAGAATTACAAACACAGGTGATAATTTGGCATTACACGTCACGGTTGGCAGGTCATCCTGGCTGGGTAAAAACCCTGAAAAATGTGCGAAAACACTTTTGGTGGGACAATATGAGTAAGGACATTAAGCAATTTGTCACTACCTGTCCAGTTTGTGCAAGACATAAATCTTCTCATAAGGCCCCTGACGGTTTGTTAATACCAATGCCATCACCCAAACAACCTTGGCACACTGTGAGTGTAGACTTTATTGTAGGTTTACCACCAGTAAAATCCTTCACCACAGTATTAGTGATAGTGGATTTTTTGTCTAAAATGGCACATTTTGTACCATTACGGAAATTGCCAACTGCGGCAGAATTTGCCGATATTTTTATAAGAGAAATTGTGCGTTTACATGGTTTGCCAAGTAAAGTGGTGTCAGACTGAGGTAGCTAGTTCAACTCTAGATTTTGGAAAAAATTATGCGAAAAACTGAAAATAGATGTGGCATTATCCACTGCTTTCCATCCAGAAACAGATGGACAAACTGAACGACTGAACCAAACCTTACTTCAAACGCTACGTTGTTTATTGGCTGATTATTCTAGTGAATGGTTGGAAGCTCTCCCTGTAGCGGAGTTTGTTTATAATAATACTGAGCATGCAGCTCTACTTTGCTCACCATTCTATTTCATGCAGGGGTATCATCCGAGAGCTATACCCATTTTATTAGAAGATTCCCTGTTGCCTACAGTAACAGATAGACTAACGAGATTAGGTGACATAGAAGACAAGGCCAGGAAACATTTATTAAAGTACAAAAAAAGCATGAAAAGACAAGCAGACAAACACAGATCTGAGGCCCCAATGTATAAAATCGGTGACAAAGTATGGCTCTCCACAAAGAACCTAAATATAGAGGGATCCCGAAAGATGCAACCACGTTTCATTGGACCCTTTAGTATAACTGCCATAGTAAACCCGGTAACAGTAAAATTGGACTTACCAAAAGAATACCCAGTACATGCTACATTCCATGTGTCCATGCTTAAGCCGTACAACCCAAATACCCGACCCGAACCACCACCTCCACCCATACCAATTAAGGGAAATCTAGAATATGAAGTGAAAAGCATAAAAGGCGCAAAAACAATTCATGGACGTCTGTTTTATTTACTAGAATGGAAAGGATATGACGAAACTGAGAATTCATGGGAACCACCGGCCTATGTACATGCCCCACGATTGATTAGACAGTTTTATCTAAAAAATGCAGGGAAACCCCGTCCAGTAGGAGGGCCTTTGAGGAGGGTGACTGTTAGGGTTTGTGCACAGCAAAGAGCATGTCCCCTCTCATTCATTTCATTTCAATCTTTATTTCGATCAATTATAGATCATAAAAGATATACAAAAACATTTTCATTTAAAATACAAATGGTATCCACCCAACATCATTAAAACATATTAAAATAGTATAAAAAAGCATTTGCTAGATGTTACAGTTTCATATCATCTGGACACTTCATTTATACCGAAACTTGCTCAAGTTTTAAAAAACGGTTGCTGATGTGCCACATCGCAGTTAGAAATTTTGCTACCCAAAGCACAGTAAGAGGTGAAAGGTCAGTTTTTAGGATCCTGTAAGCTGGGAGGTATCGAGTGAAGCCCAATTTTCTAAGTAGGGGGACAAGCCAGTATTTCCTAGGACTTCGGTAAGCCTTGCAAAAGAATATTATGTGCAGATAGTCTTCCAGATGGTGAGAGCATGACGGACAATGCTCTCTTGATGGAGACTGGGCCCAGTGTTTGGTGAAAGCCCTTGAGGGTAACGTGCCATAACGCCATTGCAGGAAGATGTTCCTTGTGTGGACGGGAGAAATGTCATCTAGCACACATTCGAGTAAGTACACGTCTTTAAACTTAATAAACAGTTCTTACAGGGAGCCCTCCCGTAAATTCCCTGTTGTGGCTGTGAGCTTCATCTCACGGAAATCTCTCACTAAGAGTTTGCATGGGAGTATTATGAAATAATTGTTAGGGTTTGTGCACAGCAAAGAGCGTGTCCCCTCTCATTGCACTAGTGGTCTCTGTAATATCTCTCTTTAAACATACTACTGAAAGCCTTTCTTGTTATCTTAGCCCCTTCCTAAGACTTCTGTGTATGTTGCTCAATGTATTCACAAGTTTGGACATTGCTGTCTTGTTTGCACATTGGACCTTGCTTTTACCAAGGCTTATTTAGAACACTCCTCCCTAGGCCATGTGTTACTTCTACTCATTAGCATAATAACTGAAGCTCTGCACACCTGATTGTGAGAATCACACCCAGTTCTTCGAACCACACCCAGCTCTTCGAACCACACCCAGCCCTGTCTATAAAAGGCAGCCCCTGAGCCTCACCCAGTGCTTGTGCTTGTCTACCTCCCACTTACCTGAGAACAGATCCTTCGGCACTGGCACTCCTGCTCTCTCCAGACCTTCATTGACTTCAATGGGCGCGGCTTCTGGCTCTTCCTTCTTCTGGTTTCCGGCTACTTCTTGCCTCAGCCCCTCTTCTGTCCACTGCAATCGACCTGCAAAAGAGAAAGAGGTCAAGGTTAGACTGATCAGTATCCCTTTTCAGCAACAAGTAAGTGCAAAACCTTTTATTACCTGAAAGAACTTTATCGGCGATTTCTGGATTCATGTAAAGACAATTTGGAACAAGATATCTCCCACGAACATTGTGGTTCAATACCTTTGTTACAAGAATACTTTGTGGAACTTTGTGAAATAAACATTGTTTTACATGGAACATTTTTAAGAATCAAACAGAGGAAACCATTGACAGCCAGGCAAACAGTAAATCAAGGACTTCCACAAATTACATGCTGTATTTTGATGTAAAAGTACAGTATTTGTTTTATAAAAAGTCTGGAGATGTTTGAAAACTGAGGTTGCTATTAAGAATTTAGGCTTTAGTTATATTAAGGTGAATGTTAGATGTTGGTAATTCTGATAATGATATTTGTTTGATTTTACAGAAGTTTTACAGTAATAGAAAGCACATCCCAGAACAGTAATACATTTCAAACCTGGCAGCTTGAGACCAGGATCTAAGAGGTACTTTTAGAAGAGAATTTCTAATAAGATTAAGGTTTAGTCTGTAACACATTTAGGGATAGGTTGCACTTATCTGTTCTTTGTTTATGTTTCATTAGGTACCAGTTTCTACAGAAGTCATAGAGGGCCGCAGATTTTAGCAGCTCTTCTACAGTGGAAACGCAAGAACGGTGTTGTCTCTCTTTTTTATTTTATCCACTTCCCCCCTTCCCTTGAGCTTCTGGTTCTTAGTGCACTGTTTTAAAACTAGTGTGCTGGAACAAGCAGTTTCAGGGTGGTGTCGGACTGTCTTCAACCTCCATCAGAACAGAACAGAAACTCAGGTGAGCTGGGCCTTGACAATAATACTGGAAAAGCATTTATATGGTTTCTAAGCCATAAGATACTTAAAATGTATAAAATAGATACAACGATAAAATAATGACTAAACGTACTCAACTGGTGTTTCTAAGATACGCCTACCCCAGTGTACCTAACCTATGCCTAGTGCAGGGAAGGAGTAGATGAGTTACAGTTTTTGCCAAGAATCTGAATCAAGAATTCTCTGTGGGTCTAATCAGCTCCGTACCTTGGTTATAGAACGAAGAAGGTCTTGTACCTCTTTCTCAGGACTCGATCTCCTGACAACCCGCAAGGGTGACAGGGAAACACTGGAGCTGGATTTCTCGGCAGGAGAAAAGACAGCGTCTCTCTCAGTGCTTAAGCAGGGAGGGTCGGCTTCCTTCGGCACTCGCATCAGCAGGGCGTCGGGCAAGTAGATAGCCGATCTGCTCCAAACCACTGTGTGTTGCTTAAGGCAGATGCTGGTATATTTATACCTGGAAGGTGCCGAGTTTGGCGTAAGGTTGGACATAAAACGTCACTAAGAACTCGGAGTTCTTTCAGGACTCCAGAAGCTCTAGGACAAATCAATACAGGAGCAGGGGGTATTCCCGGGCTGCTGGAGGCTTGGTTTGTTTAAGAACGCGTTGTGCTTTCTAGGAGTCTATGGAGTAGCCTTGCCGTATTTGGACTGCATCGGCTATGTTTTAATATGGGTATGATTCTTATGCCTGTTTAAGGGTATGATTTGATATAAATCCTTTAAGAGTCCATCTAGCACCATGGAAGAGTCCATGGCGACCCTTCCTCGGGGGTCTGTGTGAGAAAAATCAAGGAAAATACAATCAGCCTCATAACCATCACTGCGTGTTACATTAATGACATAATTCAATTTTTCATGATAAACCGCTGTTAAACCATTAGCAAAAATAACTCCAACGTGCAAAACTTTGTTTGTAGGTAACAAAAACTCATGTCGATTAACGCGATAATCCCTGGGTGACCTATCACTCCCTACTGGCATTATATAAACTCAATTAGATTTTTCTCACACAGACCCCCGAGGAAGGGTCGCCATGGACCCGAAATGCATTGGGTAAATGGAAAACGTAAAAATGAAGTGTCCTGAGTAAAGGATTGACATTGATTATTATGATTATGAAATAAATATCAACGATTGAAATAAGAACAAAACGCTTAATGAAGGATTATTGTACATTAAAACAATAGAGGAGAACCCAGCTGGTTCAAGTAGAAGTGTGCACAATATTACCACCCAGCCAGTGGGAGTGTCCGCTGGCTTCTGAATTTGTTCATAGTATTGAAGTGTTCTCAGACTAAACACTTTGGTAATGTTGCACAACAACGATCTTGGATGAACTATAAAAGAGTATTGAACTTTTGAAGTATTGAGTGCTAGATGGGCTCTTAAAGGATTTAGTCAAGCTTGAGTCTGCCCCCCATCTGAGCACCGCAAACATGAATTTGGAAGAAATAGCCCAGATTACATCCAACAAGGCAGAGACCTTAGCTTATACCACAGAGGAAGCAGAACAAATTTACAGTCTTATCAAGGAGACTAGAGCTTTCAGCCCACAGCCGAGCACGGTGAATCAACTACTGAAACAACTAGAATATGTTAGTAAACGAGAAATAAACCAACGACTACACGCGACAACTTTAATACATTATCACAGGAACCAACGAATCCCTGGAGGACTAAGACTAGCTTTAAAACCAATGTTATGCAGGAATAACAAGGCTTTCCTAAATAAATGGTACCAAATCCTGAATAAATGCAGTCTGGATCTCATTTTGTTGATCGTGGAAGAGTTATCAAGGGAACTAAGATCAATAGAAGAAGAACTGGCAAGCATAAAAAACGAGTTGAATAAATTTGAAGATTTATCAGCTACACTGGAAGAAATCAATAAAAAATTGGAAAAGTATGCTAAAGAAATTGAGGACAGAAAGATCAAAAAATATAGGAGAGACACTATAGACTACAAGCTGGAAGAAGTCTATAGTTGGGCAGAAGTGTACAACCAGAGGAAATGGCAACAACCACAAACCAATGTCAGTTCATCTCAAGAAAGCATGGTGTCCGACTCAGACACTGCACAAAACAGAAGACCTTTAGTGAAAGATAAACGGAAAGACCAACAAAATAAAGTGCCTTTTTTAGACATCAGTCCGGCGGCAAACAATGCCCCATCAACAAGTTTAACGACAACAGAACCCTCAAAACAAGGAGGGGAAAAGGAAAAAGAAAAAACACAAATGAAAGAAACGGAGGCGGAAAGGGAATTGAGATCAAAGAAAAAGAAACCAACTTATTTATTAATATATCAGACAGACAACTGACGGAGGCTCAAACAAAGGTATTAAACAAAGGTTTAACTTTTGTTCCTAGATACAAAACAAATGCCCAAGAAACGGAAATATCAATTTACAAATTTTTGCGAAATTTAAGACTAAAGAATTTCTTCAGTAACTTGCCACCCACTGAAAGATCAGCAACTGGTCTGAAAGAATTCAGACCCAAGAGCACTTTCTGTGCACCCACCTCACACAAAACTATAGATGCATACGAACGAATCATAACATCGGAAATTCAGAAAATTAACTATTCCAGTGGAACCACCAGTAACTTTTCCAGAAAAGAATGGCAACCCTTACAAACCTTAAGAGACGCTACTGATATCACCATAATGAAGGCAGACAAAGGGGGAGCAATAGTGGTGATGAATACGACCTACTACAAAGAGAGTGTACAGGATCACCTACAAGATGTTAATATATACCACAAGCTGGAACAAGATCCGACTGAAACTTTTGCAGCAACACTAAAAACAATTTTGGATAAAGCCCTGGAGATGAAGTGGATCTCCTTGAAGACATATCAATTTGTGAACATTAAACACCCAAGGAGACCCCAATTTTACATGCTCCCAAAGATACACAAAGACTCCAAGAGACCTCCATTTAGACCCATAGTATCTGCATGTGGATCACTATCAGAACCACTGGGTCAATACCTAGATTGGTTCTTACAACCCTTAGTACAAAAATGGAGTACACACATAAAAGACACCACCTCATTTCTAAATATGTTGACTACGGTAAACATTCCTGCAGATGAAGAAGTATGGATGTGTTCGATTGATGTAACAGCACTTTACACCTCTATCTCTCATAGCGAGGGAATTGAAGCTATGGAATGGTGCTTACTTGAAAATGAAGTGATTGGTGGAGAAAAAATACTAATGCTGGAACTCCTACAGTTTGCCCTTTACACAGTTATTTCAATTGGGAGGATGACTTCTATGAACAATGCAGCGGTACCTCCATGGGGTTTGCGGGGGCGCCGTCCTACGCAAACACCTTTATGGCAAAGTTTGAGCATGACCATATAATTCACAACATCAATTGGACAAAGGGTTTAATGATATTCAAACGATATATTGACGATATCTTTTTGATATGGAAGGGCGAACAGAAACAATTGATCAACAATATCCAAAGCTTGAATTCAGTCCATGAACGGATCAAATTCACTTACCAAATGAATCAAAGAGAGTTGGCATTTCTGGATGTCAAAATCCACCTTGAACAAGACAAGATAAGAACTAGTGTACACACGAAGGAAACAGACAGAAATAGTGGATTACACTATAAGAGTTTTCACCATTATTCTCTGAAGAAACATCTTCCATTGTCTCAATTCATTCGTCAAAAAAGGATCACCTCTGATCCTCAAGATTTACTCACCACCATCGACAAACAGATTCACAAATATTTACAACGAGGTTACCCAAAACCACTACTTGAAGAATCTAAGACCAAAGTTTTGAACATGAAAAGAGAGTCTTTATTGGAAACAAAAGTGAGAAGTGAAACCAAAATGACAGTTTGTGTTTTGAAACATTCAACACAATCTACTAAGATAGCTAATATCATGAGAAAACACTGGGCACTCATTGCACAAGAACCAGATCTTCAACCACTATTTGCCAACCAGATAACGTTTGCATACAACCGATCAAGAAACATGAAAGAACTATTGAAAAGGGAAATCAAACGGAATGAACCAAATCATAAAGGCATGCAGAGATGCGAGAACTGCATACATTGTAACAATGTGATGGTAGGACAAATGTTTACGCACCCAATGACCGGAAAAAAGATAGCCTTGTTACACTCTGGAACTGGTGACACCAAAAACGTGATTTATGGCATCAAGTGCCCATGTGGAAAGTTGTACATTGGCCAAACGGAACGGAAAATAAAAATCAGAATAACAGAACATAAGAGCAATATCCGTTTGAAAAATTTGAAATCTACACTCACTGTACATTGGTTACAAGCAGGACACAATGTTGCACAATTACGCTTTACCATATTGGAAGTAATCAAACTTTATCCAGACAAAGACCCTCATAAACAGAGATTGAGATCCGAATATTTTTGGATAAAAAAGATGGGGAGCCTGCAACCTAATGGACTGAATGACAGGATAGAATTATCCTGCTTTTTATAAAGATATTTTGGGAAAGCTGAAAGTATTCTTGTGCATAACAATAAGTGAGGATATCATCCCTACCTAAAATGGCCGACATTTTTTAATTTACTTTGTGGTTAATTAATTGTTATTTCTTTTATTTAATTCTAATGTTCAAATGAGATTCACTCATTTATATTTGTGGACCCAGTTACCATAATTGCGTTCATCAGTTTCGAAGTTCGTTTTGTATATTATTTCATTGCATAATACTCAGGTTATGGAGGTTGTAACTCAATAGGATTGTCTTTAACTTTAATATGTCTCTAAAGCTACAGATTCACCCTTTTGAAGTGCTTTTACCAGTTCGATTCATTTTTAAGATTGCATTACGAGCGCGATCACGTGATCGCAACTATAGCCAATCCTAGGACCCACAACATAAAACAGCAATACTCCAGGAGGTTCGGACTAGCCGATTGGAGGAGAGGTTGAATCGCGGGACGCTTACCGTTTTCCAGTAAGTTGTGAACTAACGATGAACGTTTGTTGAACTATAGAGGTTCTTTCCTCCACTTTAAATGTTATTTTACTTTAGCGGCCACTAATTGAGTTTATATAATGCCAGTAGGGAGTGATAGGTCACCCAGGGATTATCGCGTTAATCGACATGAGTTTTTGTTACCTACAAACAAAGTTTTGCACGTTGGAGTTATTTTTGCTAATGGTTTAACAGCGGTTTATCATGAAAAATTGAATTATGTCATTAATGTAACACGCAGTGATGGTTATGAGGCTGATTGTATTTTCCTTGATTTTTCTCACACAGACCCCCGAGGAAGGGTCGCCATAGACCCGAAATGCATTGGGTAAATGGAAAATGTAAAAATGAAGTGTCCTGAGTAAAGGATTGACATTGATTATTATGATTATGAAATAAATATCAACGATTGAAATAAGAACAAAACGCTTAATGAAGGATTATTGTACATTAAAACAAAAGAGGAGAACCCAGCTGGTTCAAGTAGAAGTGTGCACAATATTACCACCCAGCCAGTGGGAGTGTCCGCTGGCTTCTGAATTTGTTCATATGATTTGATATAACCACATAAGGGCATGAAATCGGGAATATTTACTAGAGTCCTAGAATCATCTACAACAACATGACAGATGCTAAGACAGCCTACAAAAAAGTCTAAGTGACTATCACACTCTATGTAAAGCAGCTCGTGCTGAGTTTGTCTCCCCAAACCTTTCTCAAGCACAGCACTGCCCTAAAACCCTTCCTTTTTGAGGTAGTTATATAACTATCTGGGTCTAATACTCAGACGACCCCTTGCGCATTGCAGAGAGGTGTAAAAAGGGCCGTGACCTGGACCTTCTTTCTGCAATGCAGCGCAGTGGCACTTACTGAAAGCACCTGGTGGGCTAGTTGGCCCCCACGGGCCCTCACGATTGAAAGGGAATTAATTCCCCAACTTAAAAGGCACCACAGGGCATGTTTGCACACGTCACCTCATTCCCCGCCCTCTCCCTTGACCACTGTGCAAACACACCGTGGCACTTTTTAAGTTGTAGGATGAAGTCGCCTTGAATCCTGAGGGTCCCTGGGGTCCAACAACCCACCAGGTACCTCCAGTAAGAGCCACAGAGCTGCGGTGCAGAGAGGTGTAAAAAGGGGCAGGACCTGGACCACCTCTCTGCAAGGCAGCCTTGTGGCGCTTACTGGAGGTACCTGGTGGGCTACTTGGCCCCCAGTGATCCTCAGGATTGAAGGGGAACTAATTCCCCAACTTAAAATGCACCACAGGACGTGTTTGCACACATGTCACCTCAGGTCCCGTCCCCTCCCATCACCACTGTGCAAACGAGCCTTGTGGCACGTTTTTAGTTGGGGGATAAAGTCCTCTTGAACCCTGAAGGTCCCTGGGGTCCAATTAGCCCATCAGGTAGCTCCAGTAAGCGCCACAGAGCTGCGCTGCAGAGAGGAGTAAAAAGGGGATGGCCTGGACCACCTGTCTGCAATGTAGCCCTGTGGCGCTTACTGGAGGTACCTGGTGGGCTAGTTGGCCCCCAGGGACCCCCAATATTTAAGGGGAATTTCTTTTTTTTCTTTAAAGCTTTATTTCGATATAGAAATATCTTAAAAGCACATAACAATGAAAATGCAATTCATGTTGTTAATAAAAACACTTAATAGTTTTAAAAAACGAGTTAAAACAGTATTAAACCATTTACAGCTTTGAGTTAAATGAAAAAAGAAAAACAAGGGATTGCCTAAGAAAGGGTTCATCACATAGCTTTAAATCTGATCACCCACGCCCAGCTAAGAAATTTGGCTACCCCACACGCCAGTACTGTATTAGGGTTAGATTGTAAAATTCTTAGTGCTGGGGCATAGCCTCCGGTCTCAAGTAGGCGACAGACAGGTTTTAGCCATTTGGATCTAGGCTTATTGTAGGCACTGCAGACAAAAAAAACATGTGGGATAGTTTCCAGTTCAGTGCTGCAGTGCGGGCAGGTGGCAAACGTCTGATAGGGGGGTTTCCATTTAGAGGTGCCTTCACGGACTGGTAGGGTTCTCATTCTAAACTGAACATATAAGGCCCTATCTTTGGGTTTTCTAATAAAGTCCATGTAGGGTTCAAGCATGGGTACGGTCTTATGCAGTCGAAACTCATCAGTGAGTCTGCCCAAGTTATCCGCTCTAGTTTCTTGGGCGTCGACCCACCACCAGTAAGCCCGCTTGACTTCCAGTTTGGATAATGAAGCACCGGACTCCCACGCCACCCATAGGCCAATGGCCGTCAGAGGTTCCTTCATTTTAGAGAGCCAGACTATTTTGTGTGACCCCTGCAAGCTCATGACTTCTTTAAGGCCGTCTGCATAGCTCTCTAGCTCTGGTGTGCACCACAGGCGAGCCCAATAAAGAAGCGGACGCAGAATTATAAGATCTTTAATAGATCTGCGTCCAAGGTCGTATTGAACGGGCTTGCTAGGGGTACTCCTGGGGATGGACAGTGGCTCCTTGTAAAATTTGTTTTCGGTCATTACGAGGTGGTCAACATTATTAAAACCCCAGAGCTCTGCCCCGTACAGTGCACTGCCTACTGCTTTTTCAGAATAGATCTCTAAAGCAGGAGCTATGGGTCTTGATACTGAGGATCTGTGCTCCCTGCTTATGGCGCCCACAACCCGTTTATGGTTTAAAGACATTTTTTCAATGTGGGGGTTCCACTTGAGTTGGTCGGATATCCTAATCCCAAGATAGTTGAACATTTTAACCCGCTCTAGTGGCTCTTCATTAAGAGTGAGCGTGCGATTGGCTTTTCTACTGGGATTAAAATAGAGGAGCTTGGTTTTAGAAGTGTTAATAGCCAAGCCCCTTAAGTTACAGAAAACACAAAACTGATCCAATCAATTTTTGAAGCCACATGGGCGTTTTAGAGACTAGTAATGTATCATCGGCAAAGAGCATGGCAGGGACTTTCACACCGGCCAAACTAGGGGCATCAGCATCAATGTCAGATAAAAAAGACACCACCCCATTAACAAATAAGGAAAAGAGGGTCGGCGCCAGAACACATCCTTGGCGGACGCCTCTGTTCACCGGGATTTTTTCTGTTGTCTGCTCCTTCGTGCCCCACCGAATGCGTGCGTAAGTTCCATCATGCATGCGGGCCAACAAGTGCAGAATGGGCAGAGGGAACCCCATCTCATGGAGAACCACCCACAGGCGCTCTCGGGGGACCAGGTCGAACGCGGTCTTCAGATCAATGAAGGCCAAGTACAAACCACCCTTGCTAATCGAGACTGTCTTCCAATGAAGTAGTAACAGCCTGAAAGCCTGATCTACGGGGCTTGTACAGGCCCTGAAACCCACCTGGAAGGAAGAGATAATATTGTTCTCCTCTGCCCAGGAGAGGATTCTTTCAGAAGGACTCTGCCAACCACCTTCTGACCAGCATTGATCAAGCTGATCGAACGATAGTTGGCAGGGTCACCCCTTGGCCCCTTCTTATAAATAGGGATCACTTCTGCTCCCCTCCATGAGTTTGGGACTGGAGACCCAAGGAGGAGGGCATTAGTCAGAAAGGAGAAGAATTTGGCCCATTGCTTAGGGCTGGCACGGAACAGATCGGCAGGGATGCCACCCTGGCTCGGTGCCTTGCCTTGGACAATTTTACTGATTGCAGACTCTACCTCCCTCTGCCCTATAGGATCAATAGGTGGGGGTGCATCGTGCTGGGGTAATATGTATTCTGCTGTCGCTTCGATGTTCTCGGGGACCCCTACCCCTGCGTACAGTTTCCTAAAGTGATCGAACCACTCTCTGTCCGTGATATGGTTAGGTAATAAATCTGTTCCATCATCATAATTTTTTCTTACTAGAGCCCAGAATCGTTCCCCATTCCTATTCTGACTGGCCAGTTTTAGCTCTTCCCAGTGGGAATCATCCCAAGCCCTCTTTGCCACAGATAGTACACGCCTGTACACGGCTCGGGCTAGGCGAACCTCAGTTGGATCTCGGGTTTTGATGGCGCAGATCAATTTAGACTTAGCCCCTCTACATTCATAGTTAGACCACCTGGCTGTGGGCTTTGTACGCTTCAGCTGGCTTGCCCCACATCCATCAAGGAAGAGAGCGGCCATCCTGTCTATTGTCTCCTCGTAGACCATGTTGGCCTGGGCTGAGCCGGTATCATCAGAACAGAGTGTAGAAAGCTTCTCCGTCTGATCTCTTACAATTTCCCCCAAGGCGTTTGTCTTTTGCTCATTGATGGCAAATTTATGCCATTTGATGAACCTTTTGTAATTCGAGGGTACTATTTCTCTAGTCGCCATTGTTAATCTATTACTAGACAGGGAGTTCCCCACAGTTATCAGGTTGCACAGGCTAAGGGATAGAGGGTTATGGTCGCTATGGATAGATGGAATAATTGCCATATCTGACACATATATCCACAGTCTCTTATCTACCAGAATGTAGTCTATTATACTGGGGCAACTAACCCTATTATAGGTACACGCACCGGAGAAGTCAGACGGCGTGCACCCATTGACTGCTACCAGAGCATGTTCCAACACCAAGGCATTCATTTGGATAATGACAGGTGTCCACTTTTTAATCGGCACCATTGTCAATTGCGGGATTCCCCATCTCGCATCTCCCTCCAGTAGACCTACCGTGCAGTCGGCCGCCAACGGCTCAAATGTGCAGTTGAAGTCGCCAGCAATTAACGGCAGAGTATCTGGGGAGCAGTTACAGAGTGAATCTGCAAGTAAGGCTATGGTTGGAGATTTACCACCCCCTGGTATACCTCTAGCATAGATGTTAAAATCTTCCAGGATCTCTGGGGCTTGGAAAACCCGAATCGTTAGCCTCATCATGTCATGGGAGATGTTAGTGGAGTAGGAGATCTTACAGGTTAGTGAAATTTTGACCCAGACAAGCAAGCCACCAGATGGGCGACCCCTTCTAGAGGAAGTTGCTGGGACATGGAAAGTGGAATAGCCAGGCTTGTACACTGGTTCCAAGCACCATGTTTCTTGTAAGATGCACAAGTCATACCTTCCTATTAGTTCGTTCCAATCGGGAAGAGCTATTTTGTTCCCAAGACCTGCGACATTCCAAGAAACAACGCCCAAATCTCTACTCTTACCATTGATGTATAGCGTGACAGGTTCAATCCCATGATCATCGGTGGAGATCGGGATGTTGGGGCTAGCGGAATCTGTAAGCTCCTCAAGCCCAGCATTACAAATATCCAGCGGTGTAAAATAGTCCACCTCGGTTCTTCTCTCACATAAGGTATGATCGGTGCCCTGGACCTTGTGGTTGTCATCCCCAGTTACCAAAAGGGAGAGCATTGGGAGTGGGCTGCCACAGTCTACATTTGACCTCTGTGGACTGCTGGTTTGGTTTTCTGCAGTCTCAGTTGGAACTATAGAAGGGCAAGACAATCCTGGAGATTCCATGAGTCAATCGACAGCCTCCACTGCTCTGTACCGATTGTAACCGGAAATGGGGGGTTGGTTAAACTGGGGGCCATACCATTCTTCACTACACTGACTACCGCCATGGTTAGGCCACCCTCCTCTGCGCTGTATCAAATTCCATCCCTCTACTCCCCCGCGACCAGGAATGAACCAGTTCAAGTCCCTACGCACCTCATGCCTCCTCCCTCCCCGGGTATGATTGGTATCCCTCAGCCAACTCCAGCCGCTATCCAGCTGCTCACTGGGCATGTAAAAATAGGACAGTGGTCTGGCCACAATCGCAGTACCATTGTGTCCTGGTTTCCCCAAGCAAATGTGCTCTACAGTACGAGGATCCTCAAAAGTCACTACAACACAATCTCCCTGCAAGGCTTTCCTATTAGGGCCCACCCAGGGGGCTCTCTCAACTATCAAGATGCTACTGCGGGTGTTGGGTTGTAGTGGCTGGATTTTTGCTAGCCAGTGGCATATCTATTTTTAAGCACCCAGAAAGGTTCTAAAGATGTCTGGGCCAGTTCCGGTACACCTGTCAAAACGATTACAAAGCGACAGGCTTCTGGTGGTAAATTGATATTTCGACGCTTCTGGCTCTTAGCAGGATGGGATGAGTCCGATTTTGGAGTGGGAGCAGCGTGACTATTTATCTTAGTTTGATTAGTGAGCTCAGCTAATACGTGGGACCGGGCACCCCCTTTGTTGGACTTAGGATTGGGGCAGGTCGGCAGTGGAGTCTTAGGTATGTTATTTTTTGCTACTTCTGGGCGTTTGTTGACTTGTTGGGGGTTACTAGCTGGGGCAGTTGCATTGGTTGCCCTATTAGCACGGTGTGACACCTGGGGTCTTAGGTCTTTTTGTAGTATCTGGAGCAATTTTTCTATTCCAAGAAGCCTAGCTTCTAGGGGAGCAAGTAGGGTTTTAATGACATTGGTCCGGGCGTGGGCTAAAGGCTCATCCCCTCCAGCTGAACATCCTAGTCTATCAGCTCCTGATCTGTCAGCTATAGGGCTATCTTCAAGGATAACAGCCATGGTGTTATCCAGGATGGTGTCATTGAGTATGCTCGATGGTAAGTGTAGGGCCTCATTTCGAGGCTCTTCGATCCCCGTGTTGTTCTCATTGGGTACTCTATTGGGTTCCCTCACCTCTTCTATGCTGTCTCTCTCACTATTGGGAATGCCAGTGCTTCCGAGTTTTGTTCCACTGGCTTTCTTGGTGTTGGGGATAGTGGGCTTGGGTTGCCTACATTTAGGGATAGCCCCCTCCCGCTTCCCCCTCTTACGAATAGTTGAGTTATCGTTTTTGGGGTCAGCCAAAGTGGCTGTTGGACTAGAGTCAGGTTGGATTGGGACAGGGACTGAGCATCAGGAGGTGTAAGGTCTAGTGCTGCTACTGCTGACTGACTGTTGGTAACATTATGAAGCTCAGCATGGATCAGTACAGAGTTAGTATTGCTTATAGAGGTGTTGGGGGGTACGCACAGAACCGATATGGCCCAGGGATGACCTTTTAGCTGCTACTAGTTCTTGGGAACCCCTTCTTTACATCAATATGATTCCTTGGTCTATTAAAGAGTTAGTGCGGACGATAAAATCGTCAAGAGTTCCAGTCAGTTTTTTCCTAGCGCCCGCCGCAGCCATGCTTCTAGTTTACCTGCATTCCATAGGCTATACCAAATACTGAAAGCGGTAAATCTAAGAACGGTAAAAGGAAAGGAAGTCCCACTTTCAATACCCAACAACGTTTGTAATTAGCACCAATAGGGGCCCAAGCAGAAACCACCATAGGGGGATAGATATAACTAGTGGGGGCTTACAGTTCTGATGGATGAGAGTCGCTTTTCGGCCAGGGGCTATGGCCCAGTCCAGGGCCTGCCCTTTGCCCGGGCTTAGCCCGGCGCGGACCCGCGCGCGTCCCGCGACGCGGAGCCCTATCGATGTTTAAATGCGCCTCCTGGTGCCAAAACGAGTGTTGGGCGTGGTCGCCCGCAGGGATCGCTGGGGGTTGTGGTCTTCCCTCTCAGCGGCCGCGCACAGAGGGAAACGTGCAGCGGCGGCGGAGGAGACCAGCTGGATGTCCCAGGCAGCAGAGTGTGTCCCCAGGTAAGCAGGCAAGATTAAAACGGAGAAAGATTTTCTACTTGGCAAAGGGCGCCCGCTCCCCTGCAGCCCTATCGATGTTTAAATGCGCCTCCTGGCGCCAAAACGAGTCGTTGGCGTGGTTGCCTGCAGGGATCGCTGGGGGTTGTGGTCTCCCTCTCGGCAGCCGCGCACCGATAGAAACATGCAGCGGTGGCGGAGGAGACCAGCTGGGTGTCCCAGGCAGCATCGTGTGTCCCCAGGTAAACAGGCAAGATTAAAACTGAGAAAAATGTTCTACTTGGCAAAGTAATTAATTCCCCACCTTAAACGCGCCATGCAGAGTGTTGCTGCGAGGGGGCAGGGCCTCCGTCACAATCGCATGTTTTATTTTATTTGTTTTTTTGGAAGGGGGCTGAGTGGCCCCCCTGCTTTTTATTTTTTGGCCCTGGTGACCCCATGCCCCAGGGCCTGAGGAAAATTGTGGATCCATGCAAAGTCCAGAACTTCCATCACAGAAATTAGGAAAAAGTTATTTTTTCCAAAGTTTGAGGTCTGCAAGGGATTCTGTGTAACAGAACCTGATGAGAGTCAAACAAGCCACCTCATCCTGGATTCCCCTGGGTGTCTAGTTTTCAAAAATGTATAAGTTTGCTAGGTTTCCTTAGGTGCCGGCAGAGCCTAGGGTTCAAAATCTACAACTAGACACTTTGCAAAAAAAGGATCAGTTTTCACTGTGAAAATGTGGTGTGTACACGTTGCGTTTTGGGCCGTTTCCTGTTACGGGCACTAGGCCTGCCCACACAAGTGAGGAACCATTTTTCTTGGAAGATTTTGAGAAAGGCGTGGTGAGTAGAGTTTTGTGGATTCACTCACAGTCCAGACTTTTCACCACAGAAATTTGAGGAAAATGTGTTGTTTTTTTACAAAGTTTGAGATTTGCAAGGGGTTCTGGGTAACAGAACCTGGGAAGAGTCAGACAAGTCATCCCATTCTGGATTTCCATGGGCATCTAGTTTTCAAAAATATATAGGTTTGCTAGTTTTCCATAGGTGCTGGGATAGCTAGGATTCAAAACCTACAGCTAGGTACTTTGCTAAAAAAGGGTCTGTTTTTACTGTGAAAATGTGTTGTGTCCATGTTGTGTTTTGGGCCGTTTCCTGTCACAGGCACTAGGCCTACCCATGTAAGTGAGGTACCATTTTTCTCAGAAGACTTTGGGAAATGCGAGGTGGGTGGAATTTTGTTGATCCAAGCAGATTCCAGAACTTCCACTACAGAAATGTGAGACAAATGTATTGCTTTTACAATGTTTGAGGTTTGCAATGGATTCTGGGTAACAGAACCTGGTGAGAGCCAGACAAGTCATCCCATCCTGGATTCCCGTGGGTGTCTAGTTTTAAAAAAATGTATAGGTTTGCTAGGTTTCCCTAGGTGCTGGGAGAGCTAGTGTTCAAAATCTACAGCTAGGCACTTTGCTAAAAAAGGGTCAGTTTTCATTGTGAAAATGTGGTGTGTCCATGTTGAGTTTTGGGCCGTTTCCTGCCGTGGGCACTAGGCCGGCCCACACAAGTGAAGTACCATTTTTCTCGGAAGACTTTGTGGAATGCAGGGTAGGTAGAATTTTGTGGATCCACGCAGATCCCAGAACTTTCCAACACAGAAATGTTAGGAAAATTGATTTTTTTCAAAAAGTTTTGGTTTGTAATGGATTCTGGGTAACAGAGCCTGGTGAGAGCCAGACAAGTAACCCCATCCTGCATTTCCCTGGGTGTCTCGTTTTAAAAAATGTATAGGTTTGCTAGGTTTCTCTAGGTCCCGGCACAGCTAGGGTTGAAATCTACAGCTAGGCACTTTGCAAAAAGGGGTCCGTTTTCACAGTGAAAATGTGGTGGGTCCATGTTGCGTTTTGGGCCATTTCCTGTCGCGGACACCAGGCCTACCCACACATGTGAGGTACCATTTTTCTCCAAAAAATATTGGGGAATGCGGGGTGGGCGGGATTTTGTGAGTCCACACAGATTCCAGAACTTTCCACCACAGATATGTGAGGAAAATATATATTATTTTTTTTACAATGTTTGAGGTTTGCAGGGGTTTCTGGGTAAAAGAACCTGGTGAGAGCCAGACAAATCACCCCATCCTGGATTCCCCTGGGTGTCTAGTTTTCAAAAATGTATAGGTTTGCTAGGTTTCCCTAGGTGCCGGCAGAGCTAGGGTTCCAAATCTACAGCTAGGCACTTTGCAAATAAAAGGGTCCATTTTCACTGTGAAAATGTGGTGTGTCCATGTTGCGTTTTGGGCCGTTTCCTGCTATGGGCACTAGGCCGACCCACATAAGTGAGGTACCATTTTTCTCAGAAGACTTTGGGGAATGCGGGGAAAGTGGAAGTTTGTAAATGTACAAGGATTCCTGAACTTTGCCCCACATAAATGTGAGGAAAATTTGTTTTTTTTCAAAGTTTAAGGTTTGCAAGGAATTCTGGGTAACAGAACCTGGTGAGAGCCAGGCAATTCTCCCCATACTAGATTCCCCTGTGTGTCTAGTTTTTAAAAATGTATAGGTTTGCTAGGTTTCCCTTGGTGCCGGCACACCTAGGGTTCGAAATCTATAGCTCGTTACTGAGCAAAAAAAGGGTAAATTTTTACTGTCAAAATGTGGTGTGTCCACATTGTGTTTTGGGCCGTTTTCTATTGTGGGCACTACACCTACCGACACAAGTGAGGTACCATTTTTATCGAGAGACTTAGGGGAAGACAGAATTGTAGAGCATCTGCTATTACCTATTGACTTTCAATGCATTTATGCCTTCCAAATGTAAGACAATGTGTAAAAAAGAAGTCCCTTTGAAAAATGTCATGCTGGTATGGGTGCCAACAATTTTGGAGATGTGCAAATAGCTACTGTTTCTAAACTCTATTTTTTGTTCCTATTTCAGAAATAAATAGGTGTCTTTCATACCGATTTTTCCCTGTTTATATTTTCCCAAATGAATTGCTATATACCCGGTACACAATAAAAAAAATTGTAAAACACTGCTCTACTCCTTGAATTCTTGGTGAACCTACAAGTCCTATATGTCTCCATGACCAGAAGGGTCCAACAGATGTACCAGTATATTGCGTTCAAAAATCTGTCAGCCTTAAAAGAAGTTACAGGTGAAAACATTGGCACAAATGGTTGTTTTTTTAAACTCATTTTCAATTTTTCCTGTTTTCAACTGTTTGTTTCTATAGGAAAACCTTGAAGGATCAACACAAGTTACCCGTTACTCAATTCAGAATGTTGTAGTCATTTCAGAAATGTGTAGCTTTACAGGATCCATCATTGTTTTCATAACCATTTTTACTATTAACTGGAAGGAGGTTGAAAGCACAAAAAATAGCAAAAATAGGCTATGTCCCAGTAAAATGCAAAAACTGTGTAAATAATGAATCACTGACAGAATATTGAGGAGCAAAATATCGACCTGCAAAAATATCTGTGACAAAATATGGACTACCAGAATATCGAATTCCTATCTACAAACAGGTAAGTACAAAAATATTGAATTCAAAATATTATTGTAAATAATATAGTTTGTTAAAATATCGAATTTTTGAAATGTCTTAAAAGTAATGTAAAATTAATGAAATGATGAATATAATTAAGTAAAATATACTTAAAAATACTTAACCTTAAAATGAATAAATAATTAATGTAAGTAAAAAAAACATGCATTTTTTAATACATATATATTAACTTATTATAAGTAAAAAAAAATTCAATATTTTTAGCATCGGATAGCGTGAGGGTAACATTTACCATTCCCACTCCAGTCAGTGCAACAGGGGGGAAAGCGTTGGATAGAGGGAGGGTAAAAATTACTATTCCCACTCCAGTGAGTGCAACAGTATCGAAAGCGCTGGATAGCGGGAGGGTAAACATTACTATTCCCACTCCAGTGAGTGGAACAGTAGGAAAAGCGTTGGATAGCGGGTAATTAAAAATGACTATTCCCACTCCAGTGGGTAAAACAGTAGGGAAGGTGTTCGATAGCGTAGGGGTAAAAATAAATATTCCCACTCCAGTGAGTGCAACAGTAGGGAAAGTGTTGGATAGCGTAGAGGTAAAAATTAATATTCCCACTGCAGAGATTGCAACAGCAGGGAAAGTGTTGGATAGCGTAGGGGTAAAAATTACTATTCCCACGCCAGTGAGTAAAACAGTAGGGAAAGCGTTGGATAGCAGGAGGTTAAAAATTACTATTCCCACTCCAGTGGGTAAAACAGTAGGGAAGGTGTTCGATAGCGTAGGGGTAAAAATAAATATTCCCACGCCAGTGAGTGCAACAGTAGGGAAAGTGTTGGATAGCGTAGGGGTAAAAATTAATATTCCCACTCCAGAGATTGCAACAGCAGGGAAAGTGTTGGATAGCGTAGGGGTAAAAATTACTATTCCCACGCCAGTGAGTAAAACAGTAGGGAAAGCGTTGGATAGCAGGAGGTTAAAAATTACTATTCCCACTTCAGTGAGTGCAACAGTAGGGAAATTGTTTGATAGCGTAGGGGTAAAAATTACTATTCCCACGCCAGTGAGTGCAACAGTAGGGAAAGTGTTGGATAGCGTAGGGGTACAAATTACTATTCCCACTCCTGAGAGTGCAACAGTAGGGAAAGTGTTGGATAGCGAAGGGGTAAAAATTACTATTC